>NC_141611.1:586306-886306 GCF_047967505.1 Dipteris shenzhenensis | reverse complement strand
TACCACCCGCCCACCACAACCTGGGACCGTACCCTGTAATAGCTAGTACGATGATGAGTTTAAGGCTTTACGCCATCAGCTTAGATTAGCTTAGATTCGAAACAAAAAACAGCCTTCCGAGCGAACCAGACGCTACGCGAGTACCATCGTCTAGTATGCAGAAAGAAACTGGACTTCGTGCGTCGGAACGAGGAGGAGCTACTGAACATTCTGTTCAGTAACAACTCTAAGGACTTCTGGCCGAGATTTCTAGAGGGATGATCCCCCCAACCACTCACTGACACTCAGGTGTGGACTGATTATGCATGCACGCTCTATGATATCCCAAATCAACCAGCCCCTAACCTAGCACATATGCCACGCCCCTTGTCCTGCACCCTCTTCACGGGGGGGGTAAAGGATGCCGTAATGAAACTTCATAATGGCCGAACGAAGGATCATGAGGGACTATGCACTGAGTTCATTGCATATGGGATTAACCTCCTAGCCCCGATCTTAGCCAAGCTATTTAATGAAGTTGTTTGCTTGGGGTTCCCACGCACTTGGACCATCAACACTATCTCACCCATCCACAAGGCAGGGGATCCCATGAACCCGGAGAACTACAGGACCATTATGATTGGACATGTCATGTCCAAGATTTATGCATCAGTACTTGATTCTGAGGTCAGCAAATTTGCGGAGTGTCAAGGACTCAAAGCAACGGGATAGGCCGGTTTCAGGCGAGATCATGGGACCATGGACCATATTCTCGCACTCACATGTATCATCGAGGAGGCAAGGGCATGCAAGCAAAGGGTTTACTGTTGCTTTGTGGATTTCTGCAAGGCATTTGACACCGTTCTGAGAGCCCGCCTCATACGACGCCTACAGGATTTGGGTCACGACCAGGAGATTATTTGGGCTGTCATGGCACTTTATGTGCGAGCCCGTTTCCTCTCCTACCTAGACCAGTGATGTTTGGCTGCTTTCATTCATCAGGTGCTCAGACACCACGGAGACAGGAGCAGACTTCCTTCTCGACTGATACTTCTCAGAGCTCTATCACGGAGTTCTTTTAGCCAGATCACATAGACCCCCACGAGGCGAGGCCTCAACATGACCGTGACCCGGAGCCTATGACCTGACAGCTCAAACAGAGGGTTGACTCACAGATCATACTTGGGGACATCCCCTCCTTGTTTAGGGTCGGACACTGTGGCCCTGGTCAGACTACGACCAGGAGACGTACTAGGACTGCACCCTTGGGGGGGCGACAGCGCTCTTTGCTGACCTCATGCCTCCACTTCCACAACCCCATCCATCCTGATGTCCTACTGCTCTTGATGATGATGATGATGGTTATGATGATGTTAACGATGATGCTAAGATTTATATATATATGTAGTCGAGGTATGATTATGTTGTACTTAGGATTTAGTACGGTCATTTCGCATTTTATGCATTCTGCATTGGTATGGATGCTCGTTTAGTAGCTCCACTACCACAGCTCATTGTATCAAGCCTTTCACAGTCTCATAGACCCATCGGTCTTCTGAAGACTTTAATAAACTTCTCTCTCTCTCTCTCTCTCTCTCTCTCTCTCTCTCTCTCTCTCTCTCTCTCTCTCTCTCTCTCTCTCTCTCTCTCTCTCTCTCTCTCTCTCTCGGGACTCTTCAGACCACTCACACGACTAATACATTTCCCCAACCAGGTTTGCATAGGGCTCGATCTGATCGAGATGCAGAGGCACAAAGATTTCCTTGTATGACATACTAGAGATCAGCCATAGCTGATACCTCAAGACACCGGTCCAAACCGAGCGCAGACATGAGTCACTGATTTCTATGCATCAGAGCCAGCACCAGACGAGACCGAGAGGGAGGAGCTCGAGGGGTCGAGAGCACTATGGATTAGCAATGAGCCCCACCGCCAGGGTGTGGATGGACGAGAGACACGGAGACCACACGTGACGTACGGTGGCCAGAGCACGCACCATTGAGGTCCGACCTATCTCAACTCTCCTCAGAGGGGACCACTGGCGACAAGGTATCACTCTCGACATAGCCCATCGGATTCAGAGATCCAAGAGACCATGCCTCCCACCACCACGGGAGACAGCCCGACAGACGCGGATACGTGAGCTCTTCACATCACACCAGAGTGCCATCAGAGAGCCAGGTTATATAGAGCCAGCACATGTGCTCTGGCCCTAAGAAGTACTTGACTGATTGCTCTTTTTCCCACTACTTTGTACTAGCCTTTTGCATTTGCATTTTAGCACTTAGCACTCAGCAAAGGCCTTAGTGAAGCCCTTTGCTTCAGCCCATAGTGGCTTGTATGAGTTACATATTTTTTGTACTTTGTCTCATACACCCGTGAGGTCTCCTAAAGACGTTAATACATCTTTCTTCTTTCTTTCTCTCTCGCCTTGCTCTACCACTCACCACACCACCCAGCTACACTACCTATCACAACATCCAATTTGACCAAAGCCTCTCACCCATTTGCTCTGCACGGCTCTACATTCTACTCACCTATATTGACCACATAGCCCTCCTAGAGGACCCGGCCGCGTTGATAAGTCGATCATTGCACGAAGTGGCCCTTCATGCCTTCTCGTACACCACACATTCTAAAGGCTCTTCGCCGACAACTTCAATTCGAATCCCAACATGGCCTACCAAATGAATTAGACACGTTACGCGAATATCACCGCCTAGTTCACCAAAAGAAACGAAAGTTTGTTAGCCAAAACGAGGATGAATTACTGAACATTCTTTTTCAAAAATAATTCCAAAGACTTTTAGCGACCGTTTCTTGAACAGTGGTCCCCCTCACCACTCACAGACACTCAAGTTTGGCACAACTACGCCCGCACACTTTATGACATCCCCGACCAGCCCACACCTGATCTCTTACACACACCACGACCTACCTCTTGCACTCTTTTCACTAAGGGGGGCATCAAAGATGCAGTCATGAAGGTTCATAATGGCCGATCGAAGGATCATGAGGGATTATGCACCGAGTTTGTTGCATACGGGTTGATATCCTAGCCCCTATCCTTGCAAAGCTATTTAATGAAGCAGTTTGTCTCGGCTTCCCACACACTTAGACCCTCAACACTGTCACACCATACGGCAAGGGATCCCATGGATCCAAGCAACTACAGGACCATTATGATCGGGCATGTCATGTCCAAGACATATGCTTCCGTGCTAGATATGGAGGTCAGTCGCTATGTAGAGATGTAGGGACTCAAAGCAGATAGGTAGGCTTCTGACGTGACCACGGGACCATGGATCATAATCTAACACTTAGAGGTCTCATAGAGGAGGCCAGGACATGGAGACAAAGGGTATATTGCTGCTTTGTGGATTCTGCAAAGCCTTCGATACAGTGCCTCAAGCACGCATCAAGCAGTTACAGGAGTTGGGGTATGGGTTGGAGATAGTTTGGGCTGTTATGACACTTTATGAGAGGGTCTCTAGCAGGGTTCAAACAAGGGACAGATGGACAGATGAGATCCTGAGCACCATTGGGATCAAACAAGGTTGTCCACTCTCACCGACCTCGTTTGGCCTCTACATAGACGAGCTTGAGTCTTTTATGAGGACACTAGGAGGTGTTGGTTGCTCTCTTGCGGGTTACTTGCTCTAAATCCTTTTGTACGCTAATGATGTGGTGCTCTTATCCTCGTACGCTGAGGGGCTTCAAAGACATCTAGATGCATTACTAGTTTTTTGCGAGTCTCATGACTTGAAGTTCAACCTGGGTAAAACCAAGGTTATGATCTTCAACACCTACACACAGAGAGCAGTTTACTTTGATGGGGCACCAGTTGAGATCATTTCATCATACACATACTTGGGAGTTTTGTTTTGAGGACCTATCTTCACGATGAGACCGGCGATGCAGGCACACCTGAGTAGAGATTACGCCTCCTTGGCCCGACTGGAGAGACAGTGCTTCCACTCGCACTTACAAGAGTCGCAAACCAAGGTTCTCCTTTTTGACTCCTTGGTTCGACCTGCGGGCATGTATGGTAGCACTTGTTGGGACTGGTGACTATGGGATCCAGAATGATTCGAAGCAAGCCCTCAATCCCCCACCAGATCATACAAGTAGAGTTCGGCAAGACTACGCTCTAAGTTGATGCCATCTTCCAGATGGTCACTTACATCCATAGGACCTGGGCCTTACCTAGAGGGAGATTATCGAGATTGACACCAGAGCTGTCTATACGACTAGCTGAGAGTGGGGTTAGCATGGCTTGGTATGCATGCATATCCAAATGGTTTCACAGCCAAGGCATCTAGATAGACCGTCTCCCTCCCTTTCAATATAGCTTAGATGCCCCTACTCATTTGATCCCACGAGATGAGGCCAACGTTTTATACAGTTGGACCTACTCTAGCTTTATACATCACGAACTTTGGGAGGAGGGGAGGGATCAGGAGTTTCCCACCAAGATCCGGTTCTACCGTGATCACTTCCTAAGAGTATCGGTGGATGGAGTGATTATCAGACCCCAGTACCTGGAGGACAAAAATGTGTCTCACACGCCCTGAGGATCGCCATCGAGCAGATGCGGGTCTCATCCCATCAGCTGAGGATTTAGGCAGGGAGAGCCACAGGTACACCCAGAGAGCAATGGACCTGTAGACTATGCACATTAGAGGAGGAGACTTCCTGTGTACTTGCCCTGTATATTATGAGATTCGAGGACAATATCATTGCCTATTTCAAGAGGGGCACGAGTTTTGGCCTCTCCCCCGCCTGATTCACTTCCAAGACTACATTTGCATTGGTCTCTATTTGATGGAGATGAGCAAGAGACATTGATACATGAGACCGAACTAGATCGAGTCCAATGACATGTCATAGATTTTTACACATTTGAGTCTGGTCCTCGACATAGCGGAGTAGAGAAGGAGGGGATAGATGATATGAGGGCTGAGTGGGTCTCTCGGATGACACAACGAGGAGAGATGCAGCCAAAGATGCAGAAGCTACACACAATGCAAGGATGGACTAGGGCACGCATGATGGAGGTCCCATCACAGCCATATTCGGTGGGGATTGCCCAATCAGAGGTGTCACTATCAACATGGCCCGCCAGATACAGAGACCATGGAAACCATGCCATATTCGGTGGGGATCCCCCAATCAAAGGTGTCACTATCAACATGGCCCGCTAGATACAAAGATAATAAAAACCATGCCCCCTGCCACAAAGAGAGACGACCTGGCAGACACACATACGAGACATTTCGCAGATCATAAGAGAAAGAAAGAAAGTCTATTAATGTCCCCACGGGAGACCAACAGGTCTATGGGACAGCAAAAAACCATCTGGTACATCTGCTTTAGGGAGGACACATAGCAGCTCCCTGGGAGTGCAAAAGCAACCCCAATTATTTAGAATACCTACATCATAGTCTGAAAAAATAATCAGCCATACATCAGTTTAAGACTAAGAGTCTTTTGGTTTTGATTTAAACTCTTTGATTATTGCTATGCCTTCACGATAAACTGCCCATTTTCCATCCTTCCTAGCAGCCCTGACTTAAGCTAATTCGGTTGCCTTGTTCTTCAATTGAGCTCGTGTAAGTTCTTCAACTATCCATATCTTGGTCCCTTTCAACTTGTAAGATTGTCGAAAAAGCTTGATCCGTAGATCTCGCGACTTAAGTGTAAGAATAGCATGTCCTTTGGAGTGACGGATATTAGTCACCCCATCATCATCAACCTCGGGTTATATATTTGACTCTGAGATTGACTACTAGTTTTGACTCTTGTATTTTGAGTTCCATTTTTATAGGGGCTGGATGCCCCCCAAATTGGCCGACCTGGTAGAGGGATTAGGGCTGACCCAAACAGCCTCCCCCCACCAACCTGCTGGTCTGTAAATCCTCCCTTGGTGGGGACACACTTCTTGAGGTAGGGGTGGCCCTACCTAGCCATGTGGCAGGCAGCCATTGGCCCAGGCCCCACAGCCCCTATCCCAATCTGATCTAGGCCTATTTGCCGGCCCCGAACCCAACCCAAGCAGGCGCAATCTTCTCCTACAAATACGCCTCTATTCCAGCCAAGTTCCAGGCTCTGGATCCTCTCCACACCTTCTGTGCAGCCTGTTGTACTGCTCCGTACTGATGCTGACATCATCTGCCACGTGGATGCCCTGCTCCATCCTCCACAGTCATGCCATACTGTTGCTGACATCATCCACCTTTTGCTGGTCCACATCATCTCAGCCAAGTACATGCTCTTTGTGCTGTCCACATGGCAGCCCATGTGCCACCCATGTGGCAGCCCCATGTGCATTCCTTCTGCTGTGTATTTTGTTGTGAGAATGCTGTCCACATGGCAGCCAAGGTACTGCCCATGTGGCAGCCACGTCATCCTATGGTTCACCCCCCCTTTGCTCTCCTCATATGAGGGCTTACAGATGATGAGGTGACCAACCCTACTCCAACACCAAGAGGCTGTCGCAACCACCTTAGAGCCCGTTCTAGGCTATTGTGCAGCATCCAGGACCTGTTTCAAGCCCTTGACGACCTGTTCCAGACCACGAGGCACCCTCTAGAACCCACTCTAGGCAACATACCTCTAGAACCCACTCTAGGCAACATACCTGCTGCTCTGGACTGCAAACACTTGCAAGATCAGCAAGAACCTGTGAATACACCCAAACATATCAAGAAAATCAAGAAGCTCTGCTGCCGTCCAAACCTGCAAGGAACCATCAGAGTGCATCAAGAAATCACCAAACATGTGAGAAGCTTAAGGTACTTTAAGATGCATAATATGTTCTGAAAAAAAAGGGGGCATTCAACTGTTAAGGTTCAGATTTATTTTGCAAAATGCCTACATGTTGATGTGTAGAGGATACGTGGGGAAAACAAGCTCCGGAAAGTGTTGTGACAGCATACATGGCAGGGACACCACCTAAGACAAGCTCTGATATCATCACCCACCTTAACAAAATCTGTTTGGTCTTGATTGAAAAATTAGAAAACCTGGAAGCTACAAATGTGACACTACTAGCTGAAAATCCACAAGTAGACAAAGTGTTGTCTGAAGTAAAGAGGCAGGGAGGAAAGATGCAAGAAGAATGGAGGAAAGATAAGGCCAAAAGAGAAGAATGGGAAAAGGAGAAAACAGCATGGAAAGCAGAAAGGATTCACCTCAACGATAAAATGCAAGCCATGTCTACTGAAAACAGCAACTCAAGGACACCAAGGGGACACCAAAAGGAGGACGTAAGATCATTGACGAGCTCAAGAAAGAAATGGTAGATCTACAAGCAACCATGCAAGGTAAACAAGCTGAATTCACGCAACAAATCACAAAAGGGAAAGCAGATATTCTTGCATGGAAAGAAGTGGTTAGAAAGGGCACAATAGCACACAAAAAGGAGTTCATATCTTGAACATTGGAGAAAGAAAAAAGGCGGAGCAGCAAGGCATTGAATATGCTGGTTAGAGGTCTAACAATAGCTTGACACATGCCGAAGCCTTATTTGCCAAGATGGGGGTCAATCTTACTTGTGAAGCATCTTGGAGAGTGGGTAAGGCAGATGCACCGACGAGGCCCATGGTAGTGAAACTATGAAGAGATCCACCCTCATGAGCATGAGGGCAGCATTGAAAGGCACAAAGATTTTCTTAGATAATGATCTCACACTCCTGCAGCAAGAGCATAGGAGGGAGGGGATGGTGCAGATAATGGCAGCAAGACAGGAAAGGAAATGGGCAGCCTTCAAAGAAGGCAAGGTGATCATCCAAGAGAGAGCAGATAGGGATGATTAGCACTTTTTCTGTATACTTTCTTCCATTATTAGCACACACAGATAGCTGATTTGTATGGTTGGTTTTTTCTGAAGCATTATTAATAGAATGCTCTTTTCTTTTTGGGGGAAAAAGTCACCTTTGTTGCTGTAGAAATAATTTTAAGCGCTCTTCAAACTAGGGAATGCCCAATCCTCACAAGAGTTCGTCTTCGCGCAAATGATTGCAGAGCATCACCTTTGCTTCTATTACTACTTCTATCACAAATAGCCCATCTTGAACAATTTCAACATGTTGCATACCTTGCTATTGCTTTGACGTTAAGTATTTGGCTTTGCAACCATGCAATTTCTCTAATGTTTGCATTTGTAAGTGGAGGTATTCAAGCTCCATCTGATTGTTTGTCATTTAGCTGCACCTCTATCTATGTCTTCACACAATTCATTTCTACTAATGCGTTGCAGCTTGACACATCTCTATCCTGTACTTTTTGCATGTGATCATTGTTTCTAATTCTATTGATATCCATCTCAGCTCGTCTATTGACTATGTATTCTTTTAATGCTTTTGCACATCGTGTGCATTTTGCAAGAGCTCGTGGCAAATAAACCCTCACATGTTTGAAAGTTGCATCAATGAAAATAAATTTCATGTCGTATATGTGAATCATTGATGTTGCGCTTCTCCCAATTCTAATTTGAAAGTTGTGTCGACGCTTCTATTGATTAATTGGTACTTGCCAGCTTCAGCCTCTTTCACCTGCAAATGATCTTATGAGATGCTTCCCCTAGCTTATTGCAGTTGTGTCATTTAATGTCACCACGAAATTTTGATTTTTGCATTTGTGTGAAAGGCGGAGAAATATGGGATTCAAATCCACACAAATCTCTCCTAAAGATCTCATCCAACCAAACACCAAGACAATGACAATCAGTCCCATATCCAAAGGCAAACAAATCTCCTGCAAATGAGTAATCATCTCAGAATCGAATGCATGCATCCTGGCAACACAATCTGCTCATTATGTGCTAGTCACCTCAATTCTCAACTCAGTCAATTTCAATGGTTGCAAGTTTCCACGTCTTTGTGGCGAGGAGACTATCCGAGGAGCAAGAGCCCAACTCCTAATACATGCCATTTTGATCACCACTTTTAGAAAAATTAACAAATGGATATTGGAAGCAGTTTGGATCAATGTGGATTGAAAAATGGCCTTGTGTAAACCAATACTACGAGGTTACACCGACAAAATTTATATCAACATTCTTTTCAACAAAGGAACCCAAAAAAAGAAAAGTAACAAGGAGCAAAGTGGAGCTTTGAGAAGGGCGGCGCTGAGGCAGCGCAGGGGAAAGCCCGGAGGGAGGGGGGGGGGGGGTATTGTGGAGGGGAGGGAAGGGAAAAGATTAGAAATAATTAAGCAATGGAGATGTTCAGCATCAGACCGGTTTGGTATAACACTCCCATCATAAAACACCAAATGAACCAAACAGAGGCTAAGATGCAAACCGACCTTGCTCTCTAGTAATTGAAGCCGATGAACAAGCCTTTCATAGAATGAAGCATTATTATCCGTGAAGCTGAAGGCAGGACTGAAACTTTTCACTTTCAAATTCTCAAGCTCGGATTTTTGTTCATCCTTTGCTTCCCATGATTCGACTTTCACAAAGTCAACTTTTCCCTTTGCTGCAACATTTTTGTCTATATTTAAGTGTCCAGCCCGTTTCTTTGAGTGATCCTGCAACCCAGAGTTAAATAGAAATATTTTCACATAAATAAAACAGGAAAACCCAATTATGATTCCAAAAATATTCCAAACAATTCAATGCTTTGAAGTACACTTTTATCCTATTTCAGCAATGTAACATTGACTCGTCTGAACGGAAAACAAAGCATTTCAAGCCACAAGCATGCCTTTTCTCAACAACTAGTCTGGTCAAAACCTTATGTCATCTTGCAGTTCATTGTAGGAGTAGTCATGAGTGGCTTTATTTGCAGCTATTTCTGAAAGCACTCCAAAAGATGCTCAAAATTCTTGCAAAGCTGATGTAAATGTTGGAGCAGGCACGACCAAAAGTCAACTATAGCACGAAACAAGAACGTCTATTGCAGGTACAAAGTGAAGTAAAAGTGAGTGTCCTAGCCCTAGTCTAGGACTCGTGTAAGACTAAAAGTCCTAACAGTCAAACGATGACTAATTGAACAACCGTCCTCCATGAATTGAATGCTAGCTAGAACTAACTATCTTGGGCATACGAGGGCATAACAAGGTCTAGTCCTAACAAACCCACCCTACTCTAGAACATCTCAAAGATACCTGGAATTTATGCCATAGTTGCACATGTTCAGCCAAAAGGATATAGCAACCTATGAAAGTACAGAGCTGACAATACATCCAACAGATGGAAACCTTGCTGAAAGCTTCAAACTTAGGTCGTGGTAGCGATTTGGTGAAGATATCTTCCAGCTTGTCTTCCATCGGAACATAAGGCAACTGAATAACACCTGTTGAGAATCGTTCTCTTGCGTAATATAATGAACCTCTATGTGCTTAGTGCATGCATGAAACGCTAGATTGCGTGCAATGGCTAAAGCACTCTGACTGTCAATGTAGATAGTGGTGGGAGATGTCTTGCCAACATTGTGATCTACAAGAACTAGCTGTAAAGGCTGCCTGTACTCAGCTTCACAGCTAGAGATAACAACTATAAGCTGCTTTTTGCTGAACCAAGAAATACATGAAGCTCCAAGCATTAAAAAATCGCCACACTGTGTACTTTAGTGTCATTACATGTAAATGCCTGTAAATGCATGCAGAGTAAGTGAAGAGTTGTGACCTTAAAGAAGGCCTAAACCTTGGGTGCCATGCAACTATCAAAAGATACATTTCATTGCCTACCAATGATGTGTACTGGGAATATGCATGAATCTGCTCAACTAGGAAACAGCATACTGAAGATCATGCTGTATGACACAAATATATCAAGCAATCAAGAGCCTACTGATAGAGAGTGGCTCACTGGCATCATCCAAGGAGAAATGGAAACCAGATTTTAAAGGTGTGAAACTGGTTTACAATCCTCAAATTGAAATCTATGTAGGAGTTGTCCATTGTATTTGGAGTGGCTCATCATAATACGCCCCTCAACATGAGCAAACTAAATGCCAAGATAGTAGTGAAGCTGGCCAAAGGTCCAATCAAGCACATATCATCAGCATATAGTATTAAAATTAGCAAGTCAACATCATGCTTGCACACGTAAAGTCTGCTCTAGAGAATTGTTCTCAGAACTGAGACCAAGGAGATGAACATGTATCTTGGCATACCAAGGCCCGCTTCAACCATAAAGTGCTTTATGTAAGTAGCATACCATATTCTCTGAACCTTTGACCTCAAATCAAGAGGCTCAGTTGGCATACACCTCCTTAAGTAAGTCTCCGTGAAGAAAAGCGTTCTTAATGTCCACTTCATGCACTTGCCAATAATGATGGCAATGACAAATTTGATGGTTGCAGGTGCAAATGTTTCCCAAAATCAATGCCCGACTATTGATCACAACAAGACAGGCTTTGTAGGGATCGACACTACCATCAGCTTTCCTCTTGAGTTTGTATACCCACTTTGTGCCCATAGCACGTTTGCTTGCAAATCCCACAACTCCCAAGTGCCATTGTGTCAAATTGAGTCTAACTCGAACTACATGGCATCCATTCAAGCCTTGCTATCAAAGGAGAGCGATACATGCAGGTGACGAGAGGCTCCTCTTGTGCGGGCAGCCAAAGGCTTAGCTTGTTTGCTATCCTTTAATATATCTATCACGGGGACGTGAATTTTTAAGCTTTAGGAATGTACGGTGACTATCCTAGCCTCCAACTGATTAAAACAACTCAAAGAACACTTCAGTGCAATTAATTCCATGGGCCAAGGCAAGGGACTGAAGGTTAGAGAGGGGTAAATATCCCTTTAGCTAAAAATAGCTCTAGGAGCCACGTTTGGCAAGCTAGCTTGTGGGGCAAGGTAAAAAGTCAAAATTTGCTTTGAGGCTTGGTCTAGAACATAGAAGAACAGGAAGAGGCAAGTCACAGGCTGGCAAAGTGCTCCAAGGATATTCTATCACATCTGTTTGCTGACTTTTGACTACCATGGCAGTCTGTGGGCTGTTGGTAGGCTGCCAGACGCTCAAAAATGAAATTCGTTTTGTGCTAGGAGCCTCCAGATCAGTTCATTTTTCTTGCATGCCTACTCTTCATGCCTTCCCAAAGGCCCAAATCTGATTCGCACTTCTTCAGGAGCTTTCCAAGCTAGGTGCCTATCAAATTCGCACTTTTCCAGGCAGTTTGGATCTTCCAGGCAACTCGATTTGCTTTCAAACTTGGCGATTCTATTCCAGCAGGTTTTCCAAGGTTGCTTTTGCTGATTTTCACCTGCCAGGGTGCTGGAGATCTTGCCAAGGAATTTCAGTTTTCCAAGTTCGATGATCTCCCAAGGTTTCTTGCAAGGAAATTTTGTTTTTCCGTGTTTGCTGATTTCCCGAGCTTTCCGATCAATTGATTGCTTTCCGGGTGCTTCCCTACTGCCTCAGAACCTTCAGATCCTTTTGCTTTGCACAGCTGGCCTTTCTATTTGCCGGGAACATTCAGGTGTGGTTATTTTGCTGTCCTCTGTCTTGCCAGGACTCCCCTAGTGGGTATCAGAGCTACCAGGTTAGAACCCTCAACCAGATTCGGAAGAAGGGCCACCATGGAATATTGCATTGGACTGGGATGACTCTTTTGTGATTGCATAGCAAAACGGAAGTGCCTGAGATAGGATTATTCAGTTGGTTGTGTAACCGGCCTTTGATCAACAAAGGGCAGTGTAACTGACTCAGAAATACAGCCAACTTGAAACATTGCCATTGTCCACAAACAAAACTCAGAGCATATAACTTCACTAGATAGCATCATTGAACCATTTAAGATAAGGAAGGCTAGAATGCGCCTACTCAAAAACATGAAGAGTGACACTTATTGGCCCCAACACTTGGCGCCCCTTGTGGTATTTATTTAATTACTGGTTAGCTCAAATACAAAGGGACTCCCTTCAAGAGCTCACCCGCAGGTGCAAGCCAATACAATGCCAACCCATGGCTGTGCTAGTGACCAACTCCCAGTGCTATTCCATTGGTTCCTTTCAGTAGTCATGAATAACACAAGTAGAACAACCTGACAGCATGCCAAGCAATGCATTCACACATATCCAAGCCCTTACTGAGCCCAAGGCTAGCCATTGCACCCCCAGGAAGAGAGTATCACAACCAGTGCCCCAATCCTCTCCCGAGCCAACGGCAGGGCATCCAACCTTGCAGAAACTCAGAAATAATGGCAGTAGCATAGAGTAGGCACGGCATCCAGCCAACAGAAAGAGCCTGTTTCAGCCCAGATCAGCTCCAGAAGTAGGTTGAATAGCAGACAACAAACTCTAGTAGGAGGGAGCTGCCTATGAGTGACTTCCAGCACCAAAAAAGATCAGAAAAGAGAGGGTTCAGCAAGCTGAAATAGATCCGCCATGTTTTCGACCACCAGAATGGTGATTCCAGCCCCGCAACTCCGTTTTTGGTGCGCCTTGCACCAGGCAAGAGCAGGAAGAGAGGCGTCCAAGAATATGGCTTCAGAATCAACAAAGGAAAACTTTTGTCGCGAAGAAAGTCGATGAAAGCTCCAAAAGTGGCCCAGAATGGAGGCATCCAAGTCCAGGAAGCATGCCAGCAACAGAGAGCACCAAGGGGAGAAGAATTGTCACGAAGAAAGCTCGAAAATCAACTTCACCCAGCAGAGGGAGGCTGCAAAAATCCGCCATCTTCAGAATGAGGCTGCTCTGGTAGGGGAGAAGACTCAAAACAGCAAGGAAGGGAAAGGAAGGGCTCCAGGGCCTTCCAGGGGTGACACCTAGGTGCCACAAGGCAAGCAAAGAGGTCACACACAAACACATGTACAAAATAAGGCGTGGGATTTTAATGCCCCTAGGGGGTCAAATGGCACACCATGACCCTAATGCTTGGGAACCAATGGCCCTAGTTTGTAGGATCTCTAGGGGGTCAGTTTTTAAAGAATGACCCCATTGAACCAAACCAATGACCTTAGAAATTCAAAACACTCTAATAGCACTAAGAGTTGCACTTATTGCACATGAAATCATAGGTACCTTTTGGGCATTCACTAAGGCCCCTAGTCTGGTACCCTAGGCTAAATTCAGTGACAGTTAGTTTAGACACTTCACCATCACCACCACGTCCCCGTGACAAGTTGTCTGTGGGCTGCTGCACTGTGGTATTTGCAAGCCTTCTTAATAAAAGATAAAGAAATACCGAAAGAGGCGCTGAGTTTAGGGCCAATCGGTGCAAGACGGGGGCAATCTAGCTCTCAGGTGTTGTGTTCTATGTTGATTTGGTTTGCTATGGGAAGTTCGAAGTGGCTGTAAATTAAGTATTTGCTGGTTGTTATCTCTTCACTGCCTTTGGAGATCCCGAAGGCCGGTCACAATGGTTCCATTGCCATAATATCACCAACATTCTCAAGGGGGTGAGATCTGCGGTTGTTGTGGATGATGCTGGGATCAGGGATACCACCAACTTTCTCAAGGGAGCTGAAATCTGTGGTTGTTCTGGATGATGCTGGGGTCAAGAATATCACCATCTCTCTCAAGAGGTGAGGCATGTGGTTGCTAAGAGATTCAGCCAAGATGTTGCGCAGTGAAAGCACAGGATGTGCCAAAGTATATGCCTCATGAAGAACATAAAAGACAGAGGAACAGTGTCACGAGGACGTGAATTTCTAAGCTTTAGGAATTTACGGTGATTGCCCTAGCCTCCAACTGATTAAAATAGTTCAAAAGGACACTTCAGTGCAATTAATTCCATAGGCCAAGGCAAGGAACTGAAGGTTAGAGAGGGGTTAAAAATCCCTTCCGCTAAAAATAGCTCCAGAAGCCACATTTAGCTAGCTGGCATGAAAAGCAAGTAGAAACACGAAATTTGCTTTCAGGGCTGTTTTCTGGACGACTAAAGAACAGGGAGAGGCAAGTCGCAGGTTGGGAAAGTGCTCCAGGGCTATTCTATCACATCACCTTGCTGATTTTTGACTACTAGAGCAGTATGTGGGCTATTGGTGGGCTGCCAAGAGCCTGCAAATCAATTCGTTTTTGCTGCATGCCTACTGTTCATGCCTTCCAAGAGGCCCCAATCTGATTCAAACTTCTTGCATCAAAATCGTACTTTTCCAGGCAGTTTGGAGCTCCCAGGCAACTCGATTTGCTTCTAGACTTAGTGATTCTCTTCCAGCAGGTTTTCCAAGGTTGCTTTTGCTGATTTTCACCTGCCAGGGTGCCAAACATCTTATCAAGGAATTTCATTTTTCCATGCTTGCTGTTTTTTCCAAGTTTCCCGAGTTTTCTGATTGGTTGATTGCTTTCCGGGAGCTTTCCTACTGCCTCAATGTTAGCACTTAGCCTTGGTATGAGCGTTGCAAGTTAGGTCAACTCTATGAGTTGACTTCTTTAGTCAACCATATGGTTGACTTAGGGCGATATAGGCTTCCTCTTATCCTTTTGAGCAGTACTTTGTTCTTGCTTCAGTCTGTTGTTTGCTCCCTTTGCACTTCATTCTCATTCCACTGCTTCTCGCACCCAACAATGGTATCAGAGCAAGCTCTTGCTCTGGGCTTCTCCCCATCCTGCTCACCCCGTGCACACACTTGCTACTCTAGCCCAAGAACTCCATCTGCACATCCGTCAATCTGTAAGTCCTTGCGCAGCTCCATACAATTGTACGATCGATCAGCAATATTTGCGTGGAGTTTTCTGTACAAGCGTACGGCTCACCTTGCATGGAGTTTGTCGTACAAGCATACGCACCGTGCGTGGAGTTTGGCGTACATGTCGTACACGTCAACCGTACCTACTGTACAACACATTTCATATGTACGCCTACCATACGTACAATACAACCGTATTGTACGTACAATACAACGTACAATACAATTGTACATACAATACAATCGTACCTGTGTCAGTCTTCCGTACTGTAGGTCGTACGTACACCCCATCGTACTGCAGGTCGTCCGTACAATACAATCATACCTGTGTCAGTCTTCCGTACTGTAGGTCGTCCGTACACCCCCATCGTACTGCAGGTCGTCCGTACACCCCACCGTATTGCAAGGCGTCCGTGCAATCTATCATACGATTGTACATCTACCAGCTAAATCTGTAGTACAATTGTTGTTCTCTTACAATTACACAAAGTTTTGCCGTTTGAGGTTTTCCATTTTGTCTTGGATACCATGGTACCCATCAAAGTTGGCACAATTTGGGGCATTTTGAGTACATTGACAAATATAGCTAAAAGATTGCCAATTTAAAGCAATTTTTAAGGCTTTTGCTGCAATTTGTCTTTTAGAAATTGGGGCTTTTCACATTGGGCTTCAATTTTCCAAAGAACAAGACCTTTGGCAGATTTGCATGTACTTTTCCCCTCATTGTGCGTGCGAAACTCAAACATTTCCTATTTTTAGCAGTCCAATTTGAGGAATTTTGGCATTTGGCAGACATTGAATTGGCATTTGTAGGACAATTCAGTCACATTGCAAGAAATTTCATCACATTTGCAAAATTTCAGCAAAATTTGGGGCTTTTCAACACTTGCCCTCTCCAAATTTGGGGCTTTTGTCAGATCTGATATTTGTAGTGGTATTTGCTTGACACAGCCAAATTTGGGTTCATCACATTTGCCCTTGGATTTGGGGCATTCAACCACCATCTGGGACATTTACAGCTCAATTGATCATTGAATACATTTGCAGACATGTGCCCCTTGTTTTGGGCTGATATTTTTGCAAGAAAGCTATCTTTGGCAAGGGGGTCCTTTGACCGGACAGAGATTGTTTTGCAGGTCATGTTTTTTGGAACAGCACGTGCATTTAGCTCATTGTTTGAGCAGTCAATTTTTGGTTGGTCAATGCCTAACATTTGCTGTCATTTTTGGACAGCCAGCACATTTTGCAATGAAAGCAATTGGAGAATGTCAGAATGGAAGAGGGGGACAGCATGGATGCATACATCACAAAAATCAAGGATTTTCAAGAGCAGCTCATCAATGTGGATGAAATTATTCCACATGCTCATGTAGTATCCATGACACTTAATGGACTTCCTGAGTCCTACCAAGGGTTTGCTACTACATTGAGGTTGGTTGCTAGGGGCAATCCCAATGCTTATACTTTCGACGAGCTTGTTTCCCTTCTTCTGCAGGAGGAGCAGAGTCGCACAAATCAACCTGCCTCTCAAATTGCAAATCAGGCTTTTGTCACTGAACACACCAATAAGGGAAAGAATAAGTACAATTACGGCAAACCCAAGCCTTCTGGAGGCTCATCTACTTCTGCCCCGTCTGATGCAAAGAAGAAAAACAGGAAATCTTTAATTATTGCAGGAAGCCACGACATGACATCTCTAAATGTCACAAGCGCGTCGCTTCTGAAAAGAAAAAGCAGCAAAAGGGACTTGCTGTCACTACTACTGTTGCTGCCCCAGGTCATGGTCATGAGGCAGCAAACATTGCTCACCATGAGTGGGCTTTCACAGTGACATGCCAGTACCATCCAGAAAAGCATGCTACAGCCTTGTGTGTCTTAGATTCTAAGTCAGATCGGTGCTTGGACAGTGGTGCTTCCAAGCACATCACTTCTTGCAGATCACTCTTTCAGACATTGCCAATGTTGCATCATACCCCGTGAAAGGGATTGGCCAAGTCGAGGTCACTTCAGTTTCAGGTGATACGGTCACGCTCATAGACTTTTGTTGTCCCAGGTATCAAGAAGAACCTCATCTCCATTGCAGCCATATCCTTGAATCGCTTTCAGGTTCTCTGTGATGGTTATCGATGTGCCGTGTATGACAACGGGTACGATGAAAGCATATTACTTACTAGGTCACTTTCTTCTAGGCTATATCATCTTGATGTTTATGACAAACAGCCTACTATAGAGGCAAATTTAGTAGCTGAATCTGTAATTTCAGATTTCCACTTATGGCATGCAAGGTTGGGTCACCTCAACTACAGAAGCTTTGTTTAAAAAAATGCATTCAGTGGTTGCTCTCCCATGCATGCACTAGCTAAACATGTTTGTGAGACATGCTTGTTGGGTAAAATGCACCATTTCTCATTTCCAAAAGATGGGACAGTTGGTGCATCCAGGAAGCTTCACCTTGTGCATAGTGATGTGTGTTGACAGATGCAGGCAGCATCTCTTGGGGGCTACCTTTACTTTTCTACCTTTGTGGATGACTACACCAGATTTGCTTGGATATATGGCATCAAGGCCAAATCTGATGCATTCCCATGCTTCAAACATTGGCTTGCCATGGCTGAAAATGAATCAGGGCACAAGCTCCTACTCTAGGCAATGAAAGGGGGGGAGAGTACATGTCCCATGAATTCTCTGATTTTTTGGCAGCTCGGGGTATTATTCATCAATGTTCAGTGCCTTATACTCCACGGCAGAACAGGCTGGCAGAGAGGAAAAATCGGTCAGAGATGGAAATGGGCACGTGCACGCTCAAAGGGAAGTATTTGCCAAATAAGTTTTGGTTGGATGTTGTCATGTGCTCCAACTATGTGCTCAATCGGGCATCCACAAAGGCATTGAGGACTATCACACCAAAATTTCTCATATGTGGGTGTTCGGGTCATTGGCTTATGCTCATGTGCCATCTCAGCTGAGGCACAAGCTTGAAGACAAAGTTGTAAAATGCATATTCGTTGGTTATAACGCAGAGAGCAAGGGATACCGGTTGTATCAGCCCAGCACAGGCAAGGTCATTGTCAGTAGGAATGTTGTATTCACTGAAAATGTGCCTTTACCTTGGCTGGAATGCAAAAAACAACCTACTGTTGATTCCTCAGATGTCTTTGATACATTGTTCAGATCCAAAGCAGCCAGTGCAGAGTGTTGTGCCATACACTTCTTCCAGTGCACATCCTCCACCAATAGCTCTTGCTCAACCTGATATAATTGATGAACATGCTATTGAGCAGACAATTGCACAGGAGAGTGCTGTCATTAAACAGCAAAAATCAGTCCCGAGATGACTTTTGGACACACTCAAGGACAGCAAACAAGCTGAGCCTTTGCCAGCCCGCACTAGAGGTGCGCATAAACAGATGCATGGCAACTATTTGGCTGTAGCTTTGGTTGCTACTGCTTGCAACGAGGAACCTTTATGTCACAAGGATGCCTTTGACAACAAGGAATGGATGGATGCCATGAAGGCTAAGCTTAAATCCATTCATGCAAACAACACTTGGGAGTTGTCTGACTTGCCAGCAGGCAAGCGTACCATAGGCACAAAGTGGGTCTACAAGGTGAAAAGGAAAGCTGATGGCAGTCTCGACCGCCTCAAAGCCCGCTTGGTTCCAAAGGGATATGCACAGCAGCACGGCATTGACTTTGAGGAGACCTTTGCTCCCACCTCCATTACTACTATCAGGTGTGTTATTGCTATGGCATCTCATCAACATTGGGAGGTTCATCAGCTGGACATCAAGACTGCCTTCCTTCATGGTGATCTTCAGAAAGAGGTCTATGTCACTCAGCCACCTGGTTTTTTTTTTTCTGTGAAAGAGACTTCTATTAAGTATTCAAAAAAACCCCACGTGAGCAAGCTCGATGCGGAAATACATCATGCTGGACATGAGAAAAAACATTCTAGAAGAGTAAGCAAAAACTCAAAAGGAGCTACATAGAAACCAAAGTTGAGGCTGAAAATACCACCTCAACCCTGATCTAGTCTCTGAGAAAAAAGGGGAGCCCCTCTATTCCGTAAGGAATAAAAACCTGGTTTTGGACAATTAGGTTCTGAAAATATGGTTTGCCGGCTCAGAAAAGCCCTCTATGGCTTGAAGCAGGCAACCTAGGCATGGTATGCGAAGATACATGCATTTTTTATAGCCCGTGGCTTTTAGAACAGCCCAACTGAGGCCACTCTTTAAGTCCGAAAGAGTGCATCAGAATTTTTAATTCTGATTTTATATGTGGAGGACATGCTTATCACTGGGCCAGATATGAGACAAATTGCAGATTTCAATTGCCATGACAGATATGGGCCGGTTGCACTATTATTTGCACAGTTTGCATATGTTAAGGGGGGTATAATGATGAGTCAGTCCAAGTATATTGGACAGCTCCTTGATCGCTTCCAGTTTGAGGATCGCAAGCCAGTTTCTACTCCATTGGAACCTAGCTTTCGTTTCTCCTCCGAAGATGGAAGTCTGCCAATTTGATGCATTCCTTTATCAGCAGGCTGTTGGTTGCTTTATATACCTTTGTCATACCTGGCCTGATCTTCAGTATGCCATTTCCCAGTTCGAGGATCGCAAGCCAGTTTCTACTCCATTGGAGCCTAGCTTTCGTTTCTCCTCCGAAGATGGAAGTCTGCCATTTTGATGCATCCCTTTATCAGCAGGCTGTTGGTTGCTTTATATACCTTTGTCATACCTGGCCTGATCATCAGTATGCCATTTCCCAGTTGAGTAGATACATGCACAAGCCTAGTACGCAACATTGGCAAGCAGTGAAGCGGGTCTTTCGATACTTGAAGGCCATGCAGCATTTGGGTTTACTCTATGGTTCAGAGGCCCCACTTATTTTACACGCATTTACGGACAGCGACTAGGCAGGATGTTACGACACCGGGGTGTCACACAACGGCAACTGTTTTATGTCAAAGCTACAATAGAGTGCGTTTGGCTTCGCAAGTTACTTGCAGATCTTGACATCATTCAGCCCAACTCTACTACGATCTACACCGACATCCAGAGTGCTTTGGCGGTTGCTAGAAACCCAGTGTTTCATGTGCACACAAAGCATGTTGAGGTCCACTACCACTATGTTCGAGAGCGACTATCTGGTGGAGACATCCAATTGTCCTATGTCCTATGTTCCCCCAGTGGACAACTTGGCAGATCTTTTCACGAAAGCTTTACCACGGCCCAAGTTTGAGGCATTTCGACATGCTTTACACTTGGCTCCTTTTGTTACGTGAGGGATCACTCTATATATATCATAGGTTGCTATATCCCTATGGGACGAATATGTGCAACCATGATGTAGTTTCCAGGTATTCCTGAGATATTTCCAAGATACTTCAACCACACAATGTAGGGGGGTTTGTTAGCACTTAGCCTTGGTATGAGCCTTGTAGGTCAGGTCAACTCTATGAGTTGACTTCTTTGATCAACCATATGGTTGACTTGGGGGCCATATAGGCCACCCTTTGTATTTTCCTATCCTTTTGAGCAGTATTTCGTTCTTGCTTCAATCTGTTGTTTGCTCCCTTAGCACTTCATTCTTAGTCCATTGCTTCTCGCACCCAACACTCAGAACCTTCAGATCCTTTTGCTTTGCCCAAAGACAGATTGGGCTCATTTCTCTCCTGCTAGGACTCCCTCGGAGGGTATCAGAGCTGCCAGGTTATGCCAGGTTAGAACTATCAGCCAGAATCGGAAGAAAGACTGCCATGGAATGTTGCGCTCGACAGGGATGCCTTTTTTGTGATTGCATAGCAGGACGGAAGTGCTCGTAAACGGATTATTCAGTCGGCTGTTTTGGGCTGACGCACGACAATGCTTTTCTTGTATTTGGATGCCTTCAGAATAAAAGATAAAGAAATAGTTCTAAATGGCTGTAGATTAAGTATTTGCTGGTTGTTATCTATTCACTGCCCTTTGGAGATCCCGAAGGCCGGTTACAAATGAGACAAGATCTTGATTCAAGAACAGTTATTGGCACACAGTGGTAGAGTTTCCTCATCACTATTTGGATGTGATGTGGATGGAGGAGGGTGAACTAGCAGATTCACCTTAGTTGATGCAACTCTACTTTTCAGTTTGAGCCGACTTCGGTTGTGGCTCATACAGGCTCAACAGAGCATGTGTCTGGAGCAGTGCTTGATGCTCAAGAGGGGGGTAGCACCACCGCTCCCTTGGTTCAGACCGCTCCTGATATCTAGAGGTCGCTTGGTGACAATGTCGGTCTCATTCGAGGTACCGCTTGCTGACGGTATATCTACCGCCGCAGGACTTCTAGATCAGTGTACTAGTCACTGTTAGACTATCTGTACATGGTATACGAGTTGGTTACATGCAGCTCTACCAAATCATATATTGCATGTATATCTTGTTTATCTTGTAATCTTGAATATACAGGTACAAGTAAGAAAATGGTAGAGTCTGTCAAATCTGGTGAGATATGGATATGGTTTGCTATCCCGGCTCTGCAAATCATATACATATGCAACACCAGCCTTGTTCTACATGTGGCACATTCTTGTAATGGCAGTATATGCAGCTCTTACATGATAGTTCATTGGAGGGAGTATCTCTAAATCCAAGACAGGATAGCATACTGCGGTCACTACTATCGTCGAGAAGCAGGATGGCCTACCTGCCAGAACAAAACAAGAAGTGGTAAACTGCGGTCACTACCGCATAATTCTGATGGCACTTGATGCCAAAGTTGTTTCTTGAATCTTCACTTTTGGTGAATCTCTGTGTTTTGGATTGTGAGCTTTTGTATGTTTTGTTCCTTATTTACCACGGATTATGGACGGTTTCTTTCCTGCCATGACTCTTTTCGAGCTGCCAGGATAGATTTGGACAGTCCCATATAGCCATAAGATGGAGTGGGTAAATCATCTTGAGAAGTGCTTGTTTGCATGCATTGAGTGCTTGCATATGCTCTTGATGTACCTCATGCTATGGGTCCTATGGATGTCCGCTTCCACTTGGTTTGAAACTTTTGTTGCAAGTTTTGATGGAGCAAAGTAAAAAGTTCGGTGTGTTTCAAGAGGGGGGTCTATCACAAGGACGTGAATTTCTAACCTTAAGGAATTTACAGTGACTGCCCTGGCCTCCAACTAATTAAAACAATTCAAAGGACACTTCAGTGCAATTAATTCCATGGGCCAAGGCAAGGGACTGAAGGTTAGAGAGGGGTAAAAATTCCTTTAGCTAAAATTAGCTCCAGGAGGCACGTTTGGCAAGTTGGCTTGTGGGGCAAGGCAAAAAGCCAAAATTTGATTTGAAGCTTGTTTCTGGACCACAAAAGAACAGGGAGAGGCAAGTCACAGGCTCAGACAGTGCTCCAGGGCTATTCTATCAAATCAGTTTGCTGATTTTTGACTACCAAGGCAGTCTATGGCCTGTTGGTGGGCTGCCAGAAGCTCAAAACGTTTGTGCCATGAGCATCAAGATCGGTTTGTTTTTGTTGTATGCCTACTGTTCTTGCCTTCCTAGAGGCCCAAATCTGATTCCCACTTCTTCTAGGAGCTTTCCATGCCAGGTGCCTATCAAAGCACTTTTCCAGGCAACTCAATTTGCTTCCAGACTTGGCGATTCTCTTCCAGCAGGTTTTCTAGGGTTGCTATGGCTGATTTTCACCTGCCAGAGTGCCAGAGATCTTGCCACGGATTTTCGTTTTTCCATGTTTGCCGATTTCCCACAGTTTCCCGAGCTTTTCGATCGGTTGATTGCTTTCCGGGTGCTTTCCTACGGCCTCAGAACCTTCAAATCCTTTTGCTTTGCGCAGCTGGCCTTTCTGTTTGCCAGGAACAACCAGGTGCAGTTGTTTTGCTGGCCTCTGACTTGCTAGGACTCCCTTGACGGGTATTCAAAGCTACCAGGCCAGGACTCCCCTAGTGGGTATCAAAGCTGCTAGGTTAGAACCCTCAACTAGATTCCGAAGAAGGGCCATTGTGGAATGTTGTATTGGACTAGGATGCCGCATAGCAGGACGGAAGTGGCTTTGATCGAATTATTCAGTTGGCTATCTGTGGGCTGATGCACTGCGGTGCTATTTTTGTATTTGCAAGCCTTGTGAATCAAAGATAAAGAAATACCGAAAGGGGCGCTAAGTTTAGGGCCGATCTGGTGTCTGGTGCAAGATGGGGGCGATCTAGCTCTTGGGTGTTGTGTTCTAAGTTGATTTGGTTTGTTGTGGGAATTTCTAAGTAGCTGTAAATAAAAAATTTGCTGGTTGTTATCTGTTCACTGCCCTAGCCCTCTCTTCGGTCATTGCTTGTTCTGTGGTAGCCTGATCAATGTGGAAAATTTCAGGCTGAAAATCATAATTATTTTGTGACTGTAAATTACCTACAATTGGATGAGTTTGAGCCTCTATAGACTTATCTAAATCTGAAGCATACTTGAACAAAGGAAACAATGTATCAAAACATCAGAAGCACCAATGATTGGCTATTTTTGACGGTCCAAAATGGCATAACAAAATGTCCAGCAAAGATCACATCTCTATTGACAATAATCTTCATGGTACTTGGCTGGTATAAACGGTAGCCTTTACTTTCTAAACTTTAACCAATGAAGATACATTTAATTGCCTTGTCCTCAAGCTTGCACCAATTTTGAGATAGAATATGTGCATAAGCAAGGCATCCAAAAACCCTCATGTGTGAAACAGCTGGCTTATGACCTCTCCAAGCCTCATTAGGGAATAATAGTTGTGAATGCCCTGGTTGGTGACCTATTCAAGACATAATTTGCACACACAATGGCATCCAGCCGAGATTTGTTGGGCAAAGACTAACCTTTCATCATGCATCGTGCCATCTCCATCAAAGTTCTTATTTTGCATTTTGCAACACCATTTTGTTGCAGCATGTATGGCATGGTACATTGATGAATTATACCACATGATGTTAAGAAATCAACAAGTTCTTCGGACATGTATTCAGCCCACTTGTTAGTGCGAAGTGTGAGCTGCTTGTGACTAATGGAGTAGGTGGCAGTATATTTGTCAATCAAGACAATGCCATAGGAGGCACCAACTATGGAAATTGTCTCCAAGGGCCCACATAAATCATTGTGAACTATTTGAAGAAGTTAGGTGGCTCGTGTCCCATGAAGACTGTTTTGCAAAGCTTGCCGAAAGTGGAACTACATGAAGATTGATGACTTTGGAGAGTCCCTTAAAATTGATTTGTCCCAGGATTTCGTGCCACAGTTGATTGTTTGAGGGAGGACTAGAGGCCAAAGATGCATGATCTGATGTGATACCATGTCTGAGAGGATAGAGGTCTTGTACTTGAGGGAATCACAAATTGATCTCTTTGTCTTCAAGCTTGTCCTAACCTCACAATGATCTCCATAAATTTTGATACTTGTGTCCCTCAGAGTTGCCGCAGCCACCAATAGGAAACTTTTGTTGCTGAGGTTGGGCACTAGGTACATATCATAGACAAGGATTTTATCCTCATTAACAATTTACATGAGTACTTTCCTTGCTCTAAAGGCTCGAAGCTCACTGCTTCTACAAGGTAAACGGGAATCAGTCTAAGGAAAGGAGTAAACTCGATAAACCAATGACATGAATGTCACATGCTATAAAGTGTCAAGGAACCAGGTATCATATGTGGAGAGAGACATATCAGACAAGGATGTTGTGGTGTAGAAGAGTTGGGGTCAAGCGCCCATTCACAGGACCTTTTGGGCATTTTCCCTTGTGGAAACTATAGTATTCAACCTCATGAGCTTCTACAGGGGAGGCACCATGCACCTAGTTAGGTGTGGCTAGGGGAAGGGGACCGCCTGCGGGTGGCGGGCTGGGTAGCTAGGTACACGGTGCCTCCCTTGTTCAAGCTCGTGATGTTGTTACAATGTGGGAATCTGTCTAAAACTTCATGTGATTGTTAATGCCCTTGCATGATCATTTGATAATGCCTACTAATTATTGAAACGTCTTCATCGATTGCCTTGATTTCTTCAAACATGTCCATAATAATTCATATTGAGGGGAATTGTTAAGGTTTGGAGATGAGGAAAGAACAGCAAGAAGTTTGACAATCGAAAAAGGTTGTTTTAATGTATTGAGGAAATTGAGAGAAATTTCAAGTCTTTTTTGGTGAAGCAATTATTCTTCACAATGGTGAACAATGCAATGACATTAGAAGATGATTCCGTGGAAGGCTGAATCCATTTCCTCATGGCAGCTTCTTAAAGAATTTTGCCAATAAGCGTTCGCAAGGCTATGGTCATTACACCACTCTATGTGGACCGAACATTAACATCATGACTGAAAAACCTCCCAAACGTGATCGGCGATTAACCTGGAGGTTCTAGGACTGACTCTATCCCACAAGACCACAAACAGTCGGTACATAAACATGTGACACACCTAATGTATGCTAATGCATACACCACCTAGCCATAGATCCCTTAGGATCACCCTCGGGCTAGAGGCCAAGCAACCAATGATAGGAGATGCAGATTAGGCTAGGGAGATTGTCAAGGTTGCACGCATAAACTTGAGAGAGTAATTGAGAGAGACAGAGAGCGGGGGGGGAGGGGGGGGAGCAACACAAGTTGAGGCAAGATAACTTCGTTAATTATAGCATGGACGTGCAATGCCAGCAACTGTTGTGTGTGTGGATGAAATGGAACAATCAAAGTGTGGCAAGGAGACCAAACTTATTGGGGGAAGCCATCGCAGAACTAACCGGCCAGCCGACTAGTCCCTAGGCAACTAACCTGACCTAACTAACTGATTGATCTGACCCAGATCTGGTCAAGTTAACCGACGTATTCTAGGTCCCAAGTTGGGGCCTCTAGCTGGCCATTAACTGGCCTGGATACTAGCCCATATTATGGCCTATACCAGGCCCTAGACCAGCCTGCTAACTCACTGAGAAAGGACTCATTCACTATACCTCTCTTTGGGCAGGCACACCCACATAGCAGCCCTCACTCATTCTGATGAAGATGCAACCATGGACCCTTTAGCACCGAAAAAACTGGAATCAGTTTGGAGATATGGCACTCTGATAGGCGCCTGAAAATATGAACTGCAGGCTGTCCTCATGAACTGCTGAGGAGGTGCCAATCAGCAAACAAAACTCAGCTGGAAACTTTCCTATCTGAGGCAGAAACTGCGACTGTGGGAGAATGAGCTATGCTGCTCAAACAAGACTGGAAACACCTCTTACTGCTGCTGTCCAGAGTACACCGTTGCTGTGTGGATAATCCGGCCTGCTTGCAGTGTGTAGACAGCTGATCAGATCAGGCTGGAGGGGTTGAACTGTGCGACAAGAGGCTGGAACTGCTGGTGCCAAATGCCAAAAATGAATGGGGAACAGGGAAGTGAAAAGCCTCGTATATAGGCTGGAAACAAGCCAACCTGCTGGTCGGTTGACCAACCTGCTTGAGTCATTTGACCCGACTCGGTCAGCCCTAAGGACTGACCCTAGCCAACCCAGTTGGCCTGCAAATGGGCTGCTGGAATGGCCCGAAAACCCTGCGAATATGCTGCGTCTGGATGCTGCGAGATGGTGAGTGTGCAGCCAGACGTCACTGCCACCTATGCCTGGCACTGGTGCACGTGACAAGCGCCAAGAGCACCTGAGAATCATGGACATCCCAATCCTGCAATTCCTCAAAGAAAGCTTCCTCCTGATCATTGGTCCATCGCAAGGACGTTCAGGCTTCTTCTCATGGCCCTTGTGAATGAACCAAATCTGCATGCTCTGCCTCCAATAAGTATAGTTTGATCTGTAAAGTCTGTCCTCTTTGCTCTTCACACATGGGGGTGCACTTCAAGCATTCACACAATTGTGCTGAAATTCGTATGAACAGGAAAGAAGAAGAGGGAGTCTGGATGGAGATGTAGGAAGAGAGAAGAGGTTGCCACGATGCCTTCTTCACAAAATCCCAAATCACTTGCTGTCCATCCTGCACCAGCCTTCTCCAGACAGTTGCCAGCGTCCTGAACTGGCCATGCCCTCAAATCGCCCTTTTCAACTGCTTCACTTGCACCCAAACTGCCCACACCTTCAGTGGGGTCTCCGACCTGTTTATGCCTTCCAAACACTTTCCAGGTCCAAGCTTCCAAACGGCCTGCTGCTCTGATACCATGTCAACGTTCCACATGTCACAAAAGCATAAACTTGAGAGAAAGAAAGAAAAAAAGACGTGTTAAACGTCTTTGAAAGGCCTCGCGGGCCTATGAGGCAAAGTACAATATCGAAGTGAACCATGCTCATACAAGCCACAAGGCCTGAGGCAAAGGGGTCACTGAGACCCTTTTGTTGTGTACTATACTAGACTAAAGTCAGAAATACAAAAACATAAATTCCAAGTCCAAAACTAGGGACTAATAGCTAAACTCAGTCTCGGAGTAGGAGTCAAAAGACCTATCCAGGTGCCATAGGCTGTGAGCTGCAAAAATGTATTGTATCTGTGTCTGTCTGGTCGTCTCAAGCTGTGGTGGGTGGCATGGTCTCCGAGCTCTCTGTATCCGGTGGACCATATCAATAGTAACGCCTCTGGTCGGGCGTTCTCCAAATAGAGCTGAAATGGGCTGGACCTCCATCGTGTGTGCTTGGGTCCATCGTCACTGCATCGTGGGTGGCCCCGTGTCTCTCGCTGTAGCCCTCCTCCTCCTCGCCTCATCTCACTGGTCCATACTGCCCTCATGTCATCGATGTGCTCCTCCTCTATCCTGACATGCCAAGAGCAGACTCGAATATGTAGAAGTCTAAGACGTGTAGCTAAGCTCAATCCACCGGTGTCTCTTGCTGAGCAGCCCTGTCTCGCTCTGTGATTTGACGCATAAGGGTCTCCCTATGACGAGAGTAATTGAGAGAGAGAGAGAGAGAGAGAGAGAGAGAGAGACGCACACACACACACACACACATAGGTTGAGGCAATATAACTTTGTTAATAGCATGGAAGTGCAGTGCTAGCAATTGTTGTGTGGAAGTACCAACCAACTAGAACTGCAGGTATACTCCATGAACTGCTAGGGTGATGACCAATCCACTGGGACTAGGCAAGCAAAGCTGAATGCCTAGAAACTCCAGGATGCTCATAAGTTGTAAACTAAGGTACTGCTGTTTGCATGACGGCTGTAAGAGAAAGCTGGAATACTTCAGCCTCCTCTACTGAAGTTATACTTGCCGAGGGCAAAAACCCTGCTATCCTCCGATAATCTGGAATTGTGACTATATCCCCCAAGGAACTCAGGAATGCTTGGAACTGCAGGCCCATGATGTCTTAAGTGTCTTTACACTTAGACTTGCCCTAGCTGTCCCAATGTTAGAATAGTAATCCTAAGTGACCTCAACTCCGTAAAACAGTGACTTGTTGGAGGGGAGGTATATGTAGACCAGCACTAACGATGTCAACAAGAGTGGCCTGCAATAAGTAAAAATCACTCAGGTACGTCTTCAGAAAACAACAATAGGAATTATCACATCTCGTGAGGCGGATCAGATGAGTAACGTTTCCATGCTGATGACCTGAAAATTTATCAATTTGGTAAGTTCGCTTGATGTCGCTTCTTTAAGACGTTTTTGGATGTAGAGGTGTGAGTTACAGTGTCACTTAAGGAGGAGCGACACCAGAACGTCGCCTATTTCAGTACGGAATTCTTGAAAGTAGGGGACAAAGATGTAGAGGTCCAAAAGGAGATCCGACTGGAATGAAGGGAGGGCCACGAGCTGCCTAAAGACGAGGATGAGGATGAAAGACAAGGAATTGTAATATAATGTGAGAAGATAGTGCATGCAAGAAAGTGAAGCTTGGAGCTCTTGCGGTGTGCACCTGATTTCAACTGGACCCAGCAGTGGCTAGACCTCAGAGCATACTCGCCTACGGGAGCACTCCAACGTGATATGTGTTTTTTCTGTTGCAGCAGCATGTTGTTGAATCTTTCGCATAAACTTCTATAACGTGAAGTAATTTGCGATTCAGATAGCAGCAATGCACAACAGAACTGTCAAGGCAAACAAGTCCTTATACTACTCTCAAGAGAGCGGGATAGCTCTGGAGCGATGTTACAATGATGGGTTTGTGCGCTTGAGTTAAATATGCTCATTGAAGGTGTCTCCTATAGAAAAATGCTCGGCATGCCAAGCTTGGAATACCGTGTCAACAACATCCACCTGAATGCCCTTTTGACCTCAGTTAGATAGAAATAATGTCCTTGCAAAATCCTCCATAAAAACCCATGCACAATCACCATATGCTGCCACTCCGTAATTAAGACGACGGACCCAATTGAGAACGCATCTAGCACGAACCTTCTCTACAGATTTCAGCACGCTTTGAAGCTCTTTGGAGCCTTCTCTCAGTACACTGGCCTTTTGCTCAGCTGCCTTGCCCGAACCTTGTTTTGCTGGTTTGTTAGATCGCGGAGTCTTGGCGGGAGCTCCAAAGCCTTTCTTTGCGTCTTGGGAAACAGGAATTACAATTTGTGAACGTGCTGCGGAGGAGAAGACTGGCAGATTAACGGAAACTGTGCGGACTGAATGGGGAGTGACGAGGGTGAGAGTCATATTGGAGAGACGAAATGACGATATCCAAACACAACCGGTGTTCAAGTGACAAGTATTATATTAGGCAGGGTTCAAACCATGCACCGGGATTTGGAGAAAAAGGGGAGGACAGGCTCCACTCCAATAGCTGGGACCGGCAGGACGTGGAGGAAAAGACGTGGTAAATAAATGCACCCATGTGCAATAATTTTGCGTTGTGCATCGTATTTAACAAACAAAAGACCATAACAAAATATTTCTAAAAACCCATGCAAGCATGTGTTTAAATCAATGTATCATCACATACATGCTCGTTTAAAATGGAAACACTTTCTTGAATACAGAATAAAGGAATACGCACAAGCATCATGTTTTGTGTTGTTGAGTGAACCATCAAGAGAATTTATATTCATTAGCACAAATCCAACCAAAAGGTGAGCACCTATAAAAACTAAATTCAACTTGTGAAAAATGGGTCCTAAATCACATGATATTAAGTGTGAATCCATCATAACAAATGTCTCAATAGGCTTGACTGAATTTGCAGTCATGCACAAAATTGAGCACAATGAAATCAAGTCACGAAAGAAGTTGTCGAGTATAAACATCCATAATGGTCACAAAAAACTTTTACTGAGTGCGTGCTCTTTTGTAGAGCAAGACCTAAACAATTGCAATTACACAAACATGGCAAGAAGCTTATCCATAGAATCTAAATTTTTAACACCAATTGCAAAAAACATCTATAACCAAAAAACTTTTACTGAGTGCGTGCTCTTTTGTAGAGCAAGACCTAAACAATTGCAATTACACAAACATGGCAAGAAGATTATCTACAGAATCTAAGTTTTAACACCAATTGCAATAACATCAAATTTGATTTCCTAACCACTTGCAAGATGACCATAGATTGAATAGATTGGAATTAATGCAATCTTATAACAATGGCATCAATAACATCACGATGCACATAGATGTGGACTATCAATATGTTGATATGCCTATGAGAAAATGACATATATTTAACAACATGAACATTCTCCCTAATACCTCAACTCTAAATGCTTGGAAGCTTGACCTTCCGCCAATAACACTTGTTCTTTGACAGTATTATGTGTAATAAGTGATGAGAAAATACATCAATTTTTTTTCACTATAAATGCAAGCATAAGAAAAGTTTCTTCATGTCATTTTTCAAGATTTGTGGGTGTTTAAGAAAAAGCAAGCCGCTTTTAGCTTGTTCAAGTAGCAATCTCTAGCTTTTTGGGCCATCCTTCTATGATCTAAGGACTTGTTGCACTTAGAGGCTAGGACCAGTGATTCTTGCACCAACACTCTCTACTAATGCATCAATTAAGTCTCTCTTAAGCATCGATATCTCCCTTGATCAATCTCATAAGTTCATCAACCTGATAATCACATTAATCAGCTTAGTGGTCGTATTGCCTATGGGGCTCTTCCTTTTCCCTTTTTTTCATGGATTGGACTGCTCGAAATTCATAAACAACCATACTATGGGGCATTTTTCCCTCATTCAATTAATTTCAAACTCTAGTCACACTAGGGTAGGATAAGGAGATTCAAAGTTGAATCAAGTTAGAGGTGAGAGAGGGGTGCTCGGTCTTCAATCTTTGAGGCTACTGAAATGTCCCCTCAAGATGTTTTCCTTCCTAGTGAGCCATTGATGCTTCTTCTTCTTGAGGGACTCTTCTTCAGCTGCCTCCAAGTCAATCACCACCTCTTTCTCCTTTCTCTTGTGGCCATTGCTACCTATTCTCCAACCCACTATTCATCTAAATTCATAGGCCTTTGAAGCCACTAGTGATCTAGATCTTCTATCTATTCTAGGCACCACCCCATTTCTTTTGGTTTCCCATGACAGATCACTAGATGAATTATTGAAAGGTATCTATGCAGTACCACAAGATAGGGGCCTATTGATATGGTTTTGCTTTGGCCATCCAAATTGCATATTTTCAATTGAGTTTTGAGATTGTGTTTTAAAAATTCTTGATTGGTGATCCTAGGTTCAATAATTTGGGTTTTTTGATTATGAGGTGATGAATGCCTCCTCTTTCTATGGGTTCCTTGAGGTGTGTTTCAAGAGATTTGATTCTAATTAGAGAAAAAAGGCATTCCTCCTAGCAAGCAACTACAATATGTCATCATGTCAGCATGAGGCTCGACTCAATTTCTAAATACTTTCTCTCACTATGGGTCTCTCGAGGTATGTTTTCATGGATTCAATGCTGTTATATAGAAAAGGCACTCATCCTAGTGACCAAGTAGACCCTCACATTGGCATGAAGGTCAACTTGATTGCTAAATGTTTTGTCTCACTATAGGTGTCTCAAGGTGTATTTTGTTTTGGTAGTTGAAAAAGGAAATGCCCCTAGTTACCATGAAGGCCACGAGAAGTCACTGTCTTTCTTTCAAGGTGCATTTAGGTGGATTTGATTAAGATTGGAGAATGGCACCACTCCTAGTGATTGATATCTCACTTTTGAGGTGTGTTTTTACATATTTGATTCTACTTAGTGAAGAAAGTAACTACTACTATTAACAAAGTAAATCCTTACATCAGCTCAAGGGTCAATTTAGCAACTAAATGCCTACACTCTGCTATGAATGTCTTAAGGTGTGTCTCAATAGATTCAATTCCAACTAGAAAAAAGGCACTACTCCTATAGCATATTATAAAGCCACAAGAGATCCATTTAATAAGATGGTTGAAAATCAATAGGAATTGGATCTTTTGATTATTTGTGTGGTCTTCTCTCATAGCATTATCCTCTTCTCTCTTTCCTTGCTCCATGTTTCTTTTTCTTTGCACTTTACATTTGTGACATGGCATCAAAGCCAGGTTGGTTTTTCCTCCTCCTCCTCCTCCTTACCACTTGTAGATTTGTGAGATCCTTCTATTTTAGTTCATTCCCTTGAAGCTATAGTGGCAAAGTGTTATGGGAGATGGTGTCCAGCATCATCCCTTAGAATATATGCATTGATCGTTGTTTGCAGCTCACTGATGGGGGAACAATACGTCCCTTTGATGGCCACTCTCATCACTATATCTGGCATGGCACTTTATTTACACCCTATGCACCCACCATCTGGGAGTGTGGGACGTTGACTTTGAGACTGCTGACCATCGAAAGGTAGGAGCATTTCTCCAAGGCTTGGTCTATAGGCACCTTTTATATCCTCACCATGAGTGGTATTTGTTGGATGTATAGCCCTCCACTTTAATTGCTAGGCTCTATTCCAAAGATTCCCTAGGTAGCGTGCTGGGTTCCCTATAGAATGGCTAGTATTTTAGACAAGTAAATTCTATTTCTTTGGTTTTCTTTGGCTCAATTAATCATTGCAATTGCTTTCTCGTTCTTTTTCTCCCAAGCTTGTATCTTCTCAATCTCTTCGTTTTATTACACCATGCCCAATAACCTTTTTTTAAAAATAGACACTCTAATAGCTTCTGTGATGAGAAGTTCTGCTCGTTGAATTTTGTGACAAATGGTTCAACCATGATACATTATCCACTTTGGACTATGATTCCATAGAACTCAAATAGTACAATCTAAAATAGTACATGATTCCATAGAACTCAAATAGCACAATCTAAAACTCCTCATAAAGCAGATTCATCACACTTTAAATGTTATAATACTAATTGTTGGTAATGGGCATAGAACTCAAGCTTTCAAAACTATCAGTTTGTCTCTCAATCTATAGTAGAAATAAAGAGATTGCAAGAGTACGTTCAACACATAATAAGAAACCCAAAAAATCCAAAAAATGTCTTTGTCATTAATATAAGTCAACCTCATCCCCATCAAGATTTTTTTTAGAATAACGATGATGTTGACCAGTTGAGAAGGGTTGTTATCTCTATTAAACTAAAGACCTACAAAGCGACAACATCACACATGACTCTCATAATGATCAAGAAAATCAGAGGCAGATAGTGTAAGAAGATTGACTCATTTCTTTACTTGCATTAATATCAAAGCAACCTCAAAACTATTGGATGTCCATGTCGTACACATGTTGGAGTTGTGCCACACCATAATTGGATGGCCACCCCCTTCCCTAATGAGGGTTACCACCCCAACAAAAGGTTCCACTAAATTCCCTCTCTTGTGATCCTCTCCTTCAAGTTGTGTTTCAACACATCCAATCTTGACCACATGAAAAATGCATTAGTCCTAGCAACTAAGTAGATCCTCATGTTGGTGTAATGATCAACATAGTTATTGAATGCATACTCTCAAATGTTGAAGCAACTACCAATCCGAGTAGATCCTCACATCAACATGAGGGTCAACTTTGCTATTGAAATCCTACTCTTGATATGCACTTCTTGAGGTGTGATTCCAATCTAACCATGTGCTGGCATGACAGTCAACTTGGCTACTAAACACTTGTTCTCACTATGCAAGATGTGTTTTGATGAATTTGATTCTAAGAGATAAATTTGGCATTACTCTTAGAGATCGATAAGATCATCATTACAACATGAAAATCAACTCGACTACTATTGAATGCCCCTCTCATTATGGGTGTCTCGAGGTATGCTTCAACCCCACTTCAACAGATTCAATTTGGGCTAGAAGAAAAAGGTACTACTCCTAGTAATCAAGTCGACCCTCACATTGGATGAGTCTTCAGTCAACTATTGAATGCCTACTCTTACTATGGCTATCTTTAGTTGTGTTTTAATCGATTCCTTTTTTTACTAGAGAAAAGGATTACTCTTGATGACCTAGCAAACCCTCACATAACATGGGGGTTGACTCTCCAAAGAGTTAATGTTCACACATCTGCTTATGTGCTCCTACATAAGCATATTTGACATGATTTCAAAGGAAGGTGAAGCATCTTTAATGACCATTGAAGTGATAAATAGATCATAAATTGAGCATAATCTTTCCCTATACCATTGAGAGCAATCTCAACTAGCAGTTTTTATTTGATCTCTTGACCAATTGAAGTTAACTAGTCATCAATGTCTTTCGATTTGGCCAAGTAGGGTAGTCCTACCTGTTAGTCATCAACTTTGATACATTGTATAATTGACTCCTAATAGAATGATTCTTGACATATTGTTTACATTGAATTAGCTCTCAATAACTTTCTATGCATTCATGGTAGATGTTTGGACTTTAAGGATAGGTATCACAACATATTTTACATTTCACTTGATGCTATTCAATGCTAACTATGTCTTCTCCTCCCAATCTATTTGTTTCTTTGCAATTTCAGGCCTAGCTTTCGATTAAAAGATGGCTGAAACAATATTACAACGATAAATATAAACCAAAATATGCACAAATAGGTTTCCATTACATCGAGAGCATGAAACAGAGTACCTAAGGCAAACAAAATGTGATTGCAAAGTAAAATACAAATGACATGCTCTCAATCTTCTCTTCTCTATTAATATTCCATGATGTTGTCTTCTGCATGTTTTCTTCTCAATATTATCGTAGATCCGCTCTTCTCATAGTTGTGGCCCTCTTACCAACTATGAACGACTTTGCTCTCTCCTATTTCCATGATCTCTATGATTCATGGGTCTTCAACCTTGGACTCTCAAGGTTCTCACTTTGCCATGTCCCAGAATGACGATGGGTGTCTTTACTTTTCTTCCTCTCCCTCTAACTCGAGTAATTCTCTAATAGCTAAAGCTCCTTAATCATCCAAGGCCCACAAGTTGGCCCAAAACTAAAACAAAGAATGCACTTGCAATGTCAAATGCTTATGAGCTATCGATCTCTCCTTTGACCTTTATGTCCACCATTAGGTAGTGGCAAGTTGACAACCAAGTTTGCCCAAAACTTATCTACCTCTTTTGTGCAAATCATGTACATGCAAGTTGCCACATTCCACAACCATGTTTTCCCATAACTTATCTATGCATTACTCTATGTGAGGTTGTCAGATGTTGGCTATGTCCAGCACATCTATAAGCTAAGAAAATTTCTCATGTATATACTCATGAATTCCTTCCACTTTTTTTATATTACCCTTGGCTTACCTTGTATTTTGCTCATCTATGTGCACAAATTAGTTAGAGACTCTATTGCAAATGGGATAGGCATCTAAGCGATTGCTTGTACTATTGCAAGGATCTTCACTAGTTGTGTTATGGTGGCATGGTTGGCTACAAATTCAAGAGGTAGCAGCCTTAAAGCCAAAGCTATGCACCCATTGATTTCTTCCAAATCATTAATTCCCTCCTTTTTCCAATTTGTTTTCATCTTTATTGCTAGCTTGCAACCCTTTCTCGAATCCTTCATATGACTCTTTCACAGATCCTTCATATGACTCCCCTTCCTCACTATTTTTGTTACTTTGACCCCCTTCTATATCACCTCTTGAGATTTGTTTGTGTGTGTGTGGTTTCTCTTCTCATTTTCTACTTTGCTATGTATACACTAGTACTACTTTCATTGCTTTTACCAACACTCCCATTGCTACCATGCTATCAAGGTATTTCAACTATATTTGTTCTATTAGAATCATGAAATGTGTAGTGTCCTCCCTATCTTTTATTTGGGTAAGATAGCCTTGCATGGGTTTGAATGAATACATATAAAAGTAAATTTCATGCTCAATGTTAGAGGTTTTGGCAGTTTCTTGTTATCAACATAATCATTAAGTCATTAAGGTGGAATAGTTTAGCCAAATTTTCTTAGCTCATAATGACCTCATGAACATTGATTGTGAGGGGTGTACTCTTGTTGTTAAATGACAATTTCCTATTTTGTGATTGTTCGATCAAAGGTACCCCAAGGGAAATATTGAATTTATTTGCATAAGTTTTTAACCGCATCATAAACCATGTCACTGTTTTCTCACAGCTTTCATCATGGTTTATGATGTGGCAATTATGAACCAAAAGAGGCTCAAAATGGTGACATGGCATTGTGTGTTTATACATTTGGTAGCTCTCAACACATGTTCTTGTTTTCATCATCCATTTTGATAATCAAATTGCCACATCATAAACCATGTCATGAATGCCATGTGGTGGTGCCACATCTATAACCATCTTAACACTACCACCTTCATTTGCTAAATGAACATTCATGTGGCACAATGCCACGTGAACACACTCTTGCTTTAGATATGCACACACAATGCCGTATCACTATTTTGAGCTCTCTCTTGAATAAAGCTTGGCAAAATCTTAAAACTATCATAACTTTTTATCCATGGAAAATTTGGAGATGTTCTATAAAGAAACAATGCTTAACAATTGATTTTTTATATATAAACATAGTGCATATTGATTTATTCTCATAATCAAAACCACTTGTGATACATTGTAGTCTCTCCAAACAAATACATAAAATGAACAAATAAAATAAAATCTTTTGCTACATTTCTCATATCGATGTATAGTCTACTTGTACACTAGCACACCTTGGAGGAGATCAAACTACATTAAGAAAAATTAAGACCTTTCCTAGTCAACACATTAATTTCTAATAGAGTTAGTACACTTGGATCTATAATGGGTTTTTACATCTATACATCTGATATACCATTTTAGTACATTGGCAATGAGTAGTATCAAAGTTTGTTGGTAGTTCGATTCCTTGATTTTAGGATAGTTGCACTTATTTGCACTCAGGTGCAACCCTTGTAAATCCACTTGTTGACTATTTTGGCATATTTTCCTATAATTACATCAGCCTTGTAACCTTTTGGGTATTAGTTGCTTTAGCATGGCTTGATCACATGATGATATAATATTTTTAAATTAAATGAACTAGATGATAATAATTATGGCAAGGAGAAATTCAAGATGATGGACATCTTCCAGTTAAAGAAGTTGTGGGACATTATCACAGAGATAGAGATGAGACTTGAGCCTTTGGCAATAATTTCCACTACACATATCCTGATTAGCTTCTACTTGAGTCTATTATACATAATACTAGGTCTACTTGAGTCTTTACTTAAGCCTATTAGTCTACTTGAGTCTTTATTTAAGCCTATTAGGGCCAATGCATGATTGGGCGTAGCCATTTTTTGTGAAGTTCATGGAAGATATTTCATATGGGTAACTTGCTTGACTAATAACATATGCATTGCCCAATGGAATTTGACAAACTTGGTCTCCAAGCATTGGTTCACATTCCAAAATAGAATATGAGACCAAAAAAATAAGGAATTAATATTTTACGTGAGATTGTTAAATCATTTCAAGTGCTACATTGCATACATCCTAAAAATCAAGTTCTACACATACATGCAACCATATAACCATTAAAAAGTGCACTGCTTGAGCTTCCAATCAACCAAAGGACAAACTTAATTCATAACACTTAGTAGGGTTTAAGGGGACTTCAATATTGCATCGAAATTACGCACACCTCTTTGAGGGCATGCTCCATAACTTTTCCTTGATTGGTTGAAATTGTAAAGGATTAAAGAAATGGAATCCATGCTTATGGGACTAGTGCATGGTGGTCTTTAAAATATTCAGCTTTAGCCATATTGGTGTCTTCATTCACCCTATAGTGGATAGATTTGACACTATTTTCCAAGCATATGCAAGATCCTTGAATGAATCTAACACTATTTATCATTTTGCATTGCTTCTTTTCCATGCACTTCCTTGCTATAAGGGCTATAAGCATGTTAAATGTCATTGCATTTCACAATCCACACCAGCAAACATGCTAACCTGCCCTTTGGCCTCTTTGTTCTTCTAACATATTAGGCCACATTACACTTGCTATGGGGGAAAACTGGTATATCCAATTTGTAACCATGTATCACTACGGGAGGAAAGATGATAGCTAAAATTTTTAGTAAGGCAGGGTTCTCACATTCAAAATCTCAGTTTGAAATTCAAACATGACAAGTGAGTTCTGATAATTTTCCCTCCCTTGTTCAAATTAAGGTCCGCTTAATGCTAAATTTTGATTTGTGATCATTGATCTCATGCTTTGCTGTAGGATCAATGGTGTGGAAGCTTGGCGTAGCTTATGATCCACTCCCTTGCATACGATTGACTATTTTGAAAACCATTTGGATCTAGGTGGAATTGATGCTGATGTGTGGACATGAAGGATGCACATGAGAGCTCTGTGGAAGAACAGGTGGGCTCCAACACAAGGGCAAATGGGAGCAACACATGAATGGGCATGCACTAGAACCATAATAGAGTAGATACGGTTGGCAAGCTAGAGAAGAAGGCCTGCTCCTAATGGTCATCTTGCTGGACGTAGGATGCATCGTAGGTGCAAAATATCCACACCTCCCAAACAGATGGTACTAGAAGTCATTGAGGAGGAGCCTAGAACCTGAATGCCCATCACTAGAGGTCACACGAAGGATCAACGACCCTGAGCACAAGTGGAGGATGGGAGAGCCACTGCACGAGAAGACGAGCACCTTCAAACCAAAAGGCAAATGGGGAGCCCATTGCTTGAGCAATGCGGCCACTGTAGTCAGTCATCAAGGGTGGCAATGCAAAAACACGATGGGGGAGTAGATGTGCATGTTTGTCTCATCACACACATGCTTTTACTATTGTTCGAGCTCCCATTCATTTGTGTACAATAGAGTGTCTGGTTTCATTTTGGTGTTCATGTGTTGAACCATTTACCTTAGTTGTTGAATGGGAGAGTTCCTTGAAATACATGGTAACAAGGGTCCAAAAACACTTGCATCACCTTAATTGAGGGAAAGGGTTGGAGAAGCTTTCCACAACACTTATGTGCACATCCCAAAGTACAAAGGCCTACAGCAACCACAGTTTCATGAAGCTCAAAAATGGGTATTTGACTGTCATGAGGATCATAATGACTCTTCATTCATGATCATCTTGCCCACTAAAGGAGGGGCGACACATGACAATTTTGTTATAGCCATAGAAAAAAGCACAATACATGCTCTTGATATCGACGTACAACTATGCGGTACACAATACATGCTCTTGCTATCGATATAGGGCTATAAAGTATAGAATGTTACTAACCTCTCTATGTTGATTGACTTTGACCTAAGATTGACTTAGATCTAAAATTGTGTTGCCTAACTTCCCTACCTTATGTTAGTAACTCAAGGTCACATGGTATTCATGCATCCACATTTACTTTATTTATGTTAAGTGTGTGTATGAAGTAAAGACAACATGTCATTCAAATTATATAATGATTAAAGGTTGGACATAACAATAGAGAAGAAACATGATGATGTATTACAATAGAGAAGAAAAATGATGATGTATTACAAAATATGTAAGACATGGTAGAGGAAAATCTAGTGTTCAAGAAAGTGATCTAGTCCATCTTTCAAGCTTTGCCTTTCGAATACAATCATGAATTCATATGCATTAGTTTAACATATTCTACACACCAATGCCCTGTATCTAGTGCCCATTAAAAGTGTATTGTATCCACATTTTTAGGTCAAGGTTGCCAATGCATAAGAATGTGCAACACCTTCCGTACTTTAAAGATTGCATCTGATTCATCAAATGCTTCAAAACCATTAATTATAGTCATTGATCACTTACAATATTAAGAGCTACATTGATTATGTGAAAGTACACATGTCACATTAAAAAATAAAATAGTAACGAACCAAGGAATGCTAGAATAAAAAGATAGAGAAGATGCAAAGTACATGAAGCAGCAGCTTGAAGACACTAGAATAGATGAGAACCAGGCCCATCTAGGAAAAACAACATGATGTTAGAGAGAAAAACATGATGTTCTTTACCAAAATCTCTTCAAGGTGCAGAATGCATTGAATATTGAGAAAGACAATATTGTTGCTCAATTGAGAAGGGACAATGCACACCTACCATGTGGGCTTTCAAATTTTCATGCCTCCCTCTTTGGCACCTCTTGAGTACGCTAAATGAATAGTCACGTCTCTTTGCATCATGCTATAATGCAATGTATCTCCTTCAAGTGCACAATATTGTTTGATAGTATCTTCCTTGTTTATTTGGGTAAGTTGGGGACTCATCATCTTCCTTTTTTTGCTCACCTCACAAGCTAGTTGGTCTTTGTTCTTCTGGTTCGCTGATTGTCATGGCAATATGCAGCTCATCATGGCTTGCAAGAGAAAAGCTTGGTCAAAGCACAAGGAGTAGATTGAGGGGTAGGAAAGAAATGACATAGAAGTCATGTTTAGAAGGTTTGCAAAAAATGCAAGGCAAAAAGGCTCCTTGTAGAGCAGAGTAGGTAGCAGTTGGCAGATGCACATGCTCAAACATTGCATCACAATGAAGAACACGAGTTGTGGTCTCACAATTGCTAAGAGCATTTGAGGTAGCAACATCAAGCCATTCCAATGACTACCAATCTTGAGCCTTCAAAAGCTTTAGCCTGCACCCAACAAGTTGTAGAGTGACAACTCTACCAACACCTTGGGAGATGCACGCCTAGGTGAGTATACTCTCTAGCTAGAGAGATGGTCTATGCAAAGTGAAAGGGGTGCATGCTTAGATAACCTAGCTACAAGGAGGGTGACATTAGCTATGTTAGTGTCCCTTGAGACAACGAGAAATAGATGGGGCATAGAAAATTAAAGATATTGTCAATAAAAAAGGATCAATGTGCTCCATTAATTGCCACGGTAGAGTCAAAGTGATGCAGCTCCCATCCTAATGTGAGGAGTTTATGGGCATCAATAAAATGCAAGAAAAGAAAGTCATTGATAAGTGACATATGTTTTAGGTTCAAACACCGGGGTGGGTGGAGTCCTAAACCTGCCCAATGGTGGTCCTAAACCAAGCATGCCACCAACCAATCAGGCAGATTTAAAGCTAGCCCATTTGTTAAACTAGCCCAATGGTGGGAAGAAAACATATTTTGATAGTTAAATTTATGTTCTTAGGTGCCACCACTCCATGGTTGCACTCCATGATTGAGCCAGCCTGGTGGTTGGAACAACATGTTCTCATAGTTAAATTAATAGTTTAATTTATGTTTAATTAATAACATAACTGAGAACCCTAATGTCAAAGGAACTTTGAGCATTGCAAACCATGGTGCATGAAGAAACTCAAAGATTGAGATGTGTATTGTTGCAAAACACATAAAGACTTTGACCTAGCCTGGCAAGCTTTTGATGACTTGATATGGAGTCATGATGGAGCATTGCTTCATGGAGATAAATGCCCATGTCTCTAGTTTACAGCCACATGGATCCTTGACAACCTTGTTTTGTCTAAAATGCTAGGGATTTTGTAGAAGAAAACCACCTAGTTTTGTTTAAAATGGAGGATATTTGAATATGCTGATATTGAAGGATCAGACACACTCAGTTGAGAAAGCTTATAGATAACTTGGTCAAATCCATTCCAAAATATGCACTTCACAATTTCACGGCTAGCTAGCAAGACAAGTAATTCAAGACATGCCTTGCTATTTTCCCCCATGACACAATTATTTAGGTGCTAGAAAGACACCTAAAAAGTGCTAGAAAAGTGCCCATAAGGGTCTTAAATAACACTAAATCCAAGGACTAAAAAAGTGCTTTAAAATTATATTAAATAATTGTAAGTCTTATTGAATCACTTAACTTGTACAACCACCATGTTGGTTCTAGTTAGTCCTAAACCACTTATTTTTTACAACTATTGCAATGGTTGCAGTTGATCATAGAACAAGCTGTATAAAGGAGAATGTTTGCATTAAATAGTTTGTATAAAGGAGAAGTGTGTTCTCATTACTAAACATACAAGAACTCTGGTAGAATAAAACAATGGTGCATAAAAAGTGGAGGGACTCTTGTCCAAAAGGTCCCCTACAAAAGAGATCCCACCTTGGATGTACGTATGGATTGTGTAGAGACCAACATGTATATCTCTCTAAGTGAAATGAAGCTCCCACTCTTTGGCATTTAGTGTTCAATCTCACTATTGTGTTCATGCTTCCTTACACTATCGTGTTCTACCATGCCCTTACCCTTGTACTCCCTCCTCCTTCCTCCTCCCATCTTCTTCTCCTTCCTTCTCCCCCCTCCTCCTTCCTCCTCCTCCTCTCTTCTTCCTCCTCCCTCCTCCTTCCTCCTCCTCCTCCCTTCCTCCCCCCCCCCCCCTCCTTCCTTCTCCTCCTCCCTTCCTCCTCCCCCCCCCTCGTTCCTCCTCCCTTGTCCCTCCTCCTCAACCCTTTCTACCACTTAAAGTCACGAAGAAGACTAGCTCTCCACTCCCCAACCCTGGACCCCTCCTAAACCCTGCAACCCTCTATGAACCGTAGAACTCCTAAATAGCTCTATCATCCCTATTCCCCTTCTGAATCCTGCAACCCCCTTCTAAACCCTTGAACTCTTGTGGAGGTGAGAACCTCCATCCATCGTTGTGATTAAGCCTTCTTTCTTACCCATGCGCGCATGAGATCTGCTTTCCACGCTTTAGCCTACACCTCTCATTGGAATACGACTCGAGGACCTATGCTACAACGAGTAATGACATGATTGTAGGTGACCAACACCCTCAGAATCTAGACATAGGAGAGACACGAACACCATTTTGGTACCCTTGTGCTAGGGAGGTTAGCGCCTGAAGCAAAAGTGGAGCATGTGTTTTCATGTGAAAAAAAGAGAACCCCCTTCGAAAAACCACGCAAGACACATCCCTCAAGACAAGGAGTGAAAAAATGCTTCCAATTGGTGCAAAAGGGTGAGATTTATATCCTAAATAATGTTGACTTACATAAGTGCATTAATACACTAATGACACAAAAAATTAACCTTAAACCCCCCACATCCTATGAAAGCAAAGCTACCCCCCCTCCCTTCCCTTCTTTCCCCTCACTTTTCCGAGCCACTTCTATCTCTCCTCCATCTCTGAGTTTCGTCAAGCCTCCATCTGAGAGAGAGAGAGAGAGAGAGAGAGAGAGAGAGAGAGAGAGAGAGAGAGAGAGAGAAGAGAGAGAGAATAAAGGAGAGAGGTAGAGAGAGAATTGAAAGAAAGGAGAGAAGAGAGAGATAGAGGGAGAAGAAAGAGAGAGATTAGAGAGAAATAGGATAGAACCTAACCTTAGTTTAGTTGCAACTACCACATTAGGTTGGTTTAGCCTAACCATTCCTTTCTCAAAGAGAAAAAGAGGGTAACTCATAGGTAGTTAGGATATGAATGCACTGTGGCATGTATCTCTGCATGCGGGTAATGATGCGAGTGCCTCAAACCGAGGACTTACCTACTGAATAATTGCATGATCACTGCTAAACTCCTGCAGGGTATTTGTATCATCTATGGTGGCAATAGATGGAGTTGGATCCGTGCATGAATGTAATGGTTGTACATCACTAGAGTCAAACTGTGCCAATGTAGATGGGAGTGCCTCATGCTGAGGGCTCAACCGTGGAGGTTGCTGAAGGCTAGGCTAGTAAGTCGCGTAGATTTGTGAGTTAGGTTGTTGGAGCCACTTATGAGGTTTGTTGTCATGCTAAAGCCATGAAGGAGTTGTCAGTCGAGTTTGTTGGAGTCGGATGGAAGGTGAGTACAGAGTCGAGTCAACAAAGGTGCTTGTAGAGTTGAGTTAACAAAGGGGCCTTTGCTGCCCTACAGCAATCGGGTTGCTTCATTACATGGAGACGTTGGAGGAGTTTGGTTTCGATGCCTGCTAAAAAGGTCTTCTCTTTGCCCAAGAAGAGATCTTCCAAAGTGCTCAAGGAGAACTTCAAATAGTCACTACTTTCCCTAGCTCGGAATTCGTTCTCATAAGAGACCACTGAGAAGGAACCTTACAAAACTCTTAAGAATAAACATTCAGCAACACTCAAACTCTTGAAATCTCTCAAAGAAACTAAGGGAATTTCAAAACACCATAGATTTAGCTCCATGAAGTGGAATGGAGATCTTTCTAAACGAAAATAGAGGTGAGAAGTAGCTCTACGATGAGAGCTTAAGAAGGAACGGAGATGCCTCAAAGGGAGGGTTTGTCACCTCAATGGAGCAAGGGCTTGCGTGAGCACCATTGGCTCTGATACCATGATGAAGTGTAGAGAGAGAGAGAGAGAGAGAGAGAGAGAGATAGAGAGAGAGAGAGAGAGAGAGAGAGAGAGAGAGAGAGAGAGCACGATATACAATATGTTGTATTGAACATGGGCATAATATATATACATGTGAACCCCTTACAGTTAGGGTTAGGGCTTGCCTCTAATGCCCTATCTAGATGGTGCAATTTACACCATCCTTAATACATGCCTCCTTACACTATCGTGTTCTAGCATGCCCTTACCCTTGCACTCCCTACCCTTGTACTCCCTCCTCCTTCCTCCTCCTCTCTCCTCCTTCCTCCTCCTTCTTCCTCTTCCTCCTTCCTCCTCCTCCCCTCCTCCTTCCTCTTCCTCCTCCTCCTTCCTCTTCCTCTTCCTCTTCCTCCTTCCTCCTCCCCTCCTCCTTCCTCTTCCTCCTCCCCTTCCTCCTCCCTTCTTCCTCATCCCTCCTCCTTCCTCCTTCCTCCCCCCCCCCCCTCCTTCCTCCTCCTCCCCCCTTCCTCCTTCCTCCCTTGGCCCTCCTCCTCAACCCTTATTTCCTCGAAATCGTGAAGGAAACTAGCTCTCCACTCCTCAACCCTAGATCCCTCCTAAACCCTGCAACCCTCTTTGAACCCTGGAACTCTTGGATAGCTCCCCCTTCTGAATACTGCAACCCCCTTCTAAATCCTTGAACTCTCGTGGAGGTAAGAGCCTCCATCCATCATTGTGATAGGGCCTTGTTTCTTACCCACGCGGGTATGAGATCTGCTTTCCATGCTTTAGCTTGCACATCTCATTAAGGGAGTGTAAAGCCAAGAGTTGCATGGCCATTCAACTTAAGGCTTGGATGACTGCTTGTATTTTTCACCTATGGTTGAAGCACTTTCAGAACTTCGTGGGGACCCTCAGCCCCACGAATCGACATATTCTTGTGTTGGATGAGTGCAAGTAGCACATTTCTCTAGATGCTATCATCTAGGCCATAAAGCTTGGCCTAGACATGGTCACTCTTTGGGACACACTAGCCAAATTGCAACCACTAGATGTGGCTGTCTACAAGCTTTTCAAGACACATTTCAAGGCTCAAAGATGAGTGTGGATGTGCAAGAACAAAAGGCAAGGAGGTATGCAAAACTAGGTTGGCTGGCATTGTCCCTGGAAGCCTTCGCATGGCTTGCACAGAGAAGGACATCAAATCTAGCTTTCGAGCAACCGAAATTTCCATTTGGACCCCACTGTCTTGAATAAGCCCTATGGGCTATTAGAACATATTAGTGTTGTTGGGAATGAGAACATTGAGGCTGTTGTAGCCATACTGCATCTCAATCAACCTCAACAAGATACTTGTGTTGCAGATACAGTACTTGCGACCAAGTCAGGTCCACAAATGCTGAAATGGAGTCAAGAATACCATCTATGGTTTTGTCATCAGTTCCTGCATTTGTATGCTAAAATGGATTCAAGAATACCCGCTATGGTTCCCTCATCATTTCTCGCACATATATAAATATTGAAATGGACTCCAGAATACCCTCCATGGTTCCTTTATCGGTTCTTGCATTTACTGAACCAGACAAGGATGGAGAGGATAAGTTGGATCATTTTGTGGAGGAAGGCCCTCGTTACTTCATGGATCTTTCTGGAGATGGCATGGAGGAAATGTTGGATCATGAGGAGGGCGATGAAGGTGCCATTTAGGTTGAGGGGGTTCCTGAAGAGTTCACTGCATTTCTTCCCACAAGGGAGACGTTCCACAAGCAAGTGCCAAGGAAGTATGAGCCTTACATAGACTTCTCCGAGCCACAGATCTTGAGGACTGAGGATGACTTCATTCACTAAAACTACGACCGAAAAAAGAGTGCAAGTTGGGGAGAGACAAGGCATCGAAGAGACAAGAGGCATAGGTACTGAGACTTGCAAAGGCTTATGCCAATGCTGTTTCCACCAAGAAAGGATTGAATAGGGAGTGCAAAAAGAGGAAGAGAGAGAGCAAGGCAAAGATTGAAGCCTAGGTGAGGGCATAAGTTTTAAGGGAGGTACAAGAGAGATCTTGATCAGTTGCAACTCGAGCAAGCAACCCCTCACAGCCTCCCAACAACCCATCATTACTCATTCCTAAGGCTCTTCCAAGTAACTGTACAATAGACACAGCTTCTCCTCCACATAGAAGGGTGCCTTTTTCATACGAGATTTTTGGGGGAACATTGCCTGAGACAAACTACAAATGCCCCCCAAACATAGAGGTGACCATAGGAAGTGAAAGTTTGAGCACCTATGATATCAGTGCACCCGCAGAAGGGGTGAAGTGGGCAGAGGCAAATCGCTTCCATGGTTTAAGTGCAAGTCCTTGGGCTAATGTCCAAACGTTCGACCCATGGACTAATGGAGATCCCAATGAGCCATGTATCAGACTGACCCATGGAACATGAAATGACTATGTGCAGGGAATGACATCGGAGACTATGACTCGGAGGCTACCTCAGCGAATAGGGAAGTCTTCTGCGGCCTTCATTGGCAAGCAATGACATGGTGGAGTATAGGTGAAACTTGTTTTTGCTTGAGTTGAACATGCAGCATTAGAGCTTTATTTCTTTAGGCTGTAGGCCATCCATCAAAGCTGCAATTTTGTATGTTATGGATATTAAGAGATTAACTGTCTCAAATTTTTTTTTTCAAGATGCCACTTCAACTGTTTATCTCGTAATTTTTTGTAATGCAAAGTTTGTTTTCAAGTACGGCAAATATTGTTACAGTCCAAGTTATTCGAATGCACAATTTCCTCCCACATGAAGTGCTAGCATGCCTATCTATCTCCTATTTCGAACTTAGACTGCAAACCCTTCCTCTGAACACAGGAGACAATCCCTTATTCCATGCATCAAATTGTGTATGAAAATGAGCATATGGATTCGATTGTATTCACATTCACATTTGGATGCCTTAATGTACTATCTTAGAATCACAAATAGACTATTCCATCTTCCACAAAGGCATGTACATGCATGAAGATTCACAAATGAGCGTCGAATGCAAGGACACATCCACAAAGATTCACGAAGGAGGATCAAGTGCACAGTGGAACACATCCACAAAGATTCACAAAGGAGGATCAAGTGCACAGTGGAATGCCTTAATCTGCCCCCCTACAAGCAAATACAAGTACATGCATAGTCAAATCCCTTGAGCTGCTCCCTTAAAAGCAAATACATATACAAAAACACCCTCGATATAAGCCTTCCTAACTAACTACACTTTTTATGTGAAGTCTAGGATCATCCTTAGACATACCATGTGTTACTTTGTGAGAAGTCTAGGTTGTAAGCTTAATTCCAAGACCCCACTTAGGGACTCTAAAAGGCACTTGTAAGTACTTACGGTGTGTGCCGGTCGAATCGAAAGCCGTGCGGGAAACAAAAGCACACTGGAACATGCACTGAAGTAGAAAGAGCAAGAGCTTCTAGAGCTTACTTCCGTAAACCATAAGCCACCCATCGGGATTTAGAACACCAAAACCTCGTCTTGGACTCTCAAAACTGCCACTTGAACGTTGAGGTCACCAACCCTTGATACTAAGCTGTAAACAGGAGCGGATTGTGTGCGATGGGCATCTAACAAAAGGGGCTCTATGTCAACCAGGAATGGGGGAGGGAGAAGACGAGGGCAAGGGATTGAGCTTGCCCGGGTCGTTCAAGTATAGGGCACGTCATTGTTGGCCCTCTTTAGCCACAGAGCGCATGTGGGAAAGTCTTGCCACATGGGTGTTGAGGGCTCCATGCATGTGACGATGAGAATACGCCAATCCCAAAATTTTGTTGGGATTTCCAAATTGGGTGGGAGTCTATTGAACCGTTTACCTTAATTTAAGGCTGATGTCTTTCGACTCTACTCGAGTGATGCATATGGTGGGACTTACCAGTTGTGCTAGTGGGAAATGATAGATGTGCCCTAAGAAATAAGGACCAACGTGAATTTGTTGGGTTGCCCGAGTGAGCAGAGTAAGAGCCTAAGCGTGAGCTCATTTTTGAAGCTCCAAGAGCAGAGCTATGGAGGCATTTGCCACCACAGGTTTTTGTGACCGTTCCGCTACTTCTGAGCTTTCCCATGCACAGCCCTGCCGCCTCTTCGCCCCGCGTCCTCGCAGCCCTCGGCTCTCAATCCGTGTACCCTGCCACCCTCGTTGCATCCGAGCTAGCATCGGCGCAGGACAACTCTCACCAGCTCCTTCTCCTGAAGCCTCCGTGATGTCGGCTGGTAAGTGCCTCACATAGCGTGGGTTCCTTTGAGCATGGATGTGATGGGTGTTTTAATAGATGACTAAAATCTTCAACTTTGAAGTTAGTTTTGGTTGCTTACGTAACACGAGGCAGTGAGCTTGAACTTTCATTGGGATTCCAGCGTTTTGTTCTTGTTTTTTGTGTAATCGAGCTACTTTTGAACTCATAATGTTTTTCCAGTGGAAGGTAGGACGGCCCCCTTTGCGGATTTATGTTTACAGGAAGCAGATCCTGAGATGTATGGTATAATCGAGAATGAGAAGCGCCGTCAGCGTTTAGGACTAGAGCTTATTGCCTCCGAGAATTTCACGTCTTCCGCAGTTATGGAAGCGGTAGGCTCATGCTTAACCAACAAGTATTCGGAAGGACTTCCTGGTAAGAGGTGGGTGCCGTCATTACCTTTAACTAGCTTTGAGTAAAACTGGGACAGGCTGTGCTTTTCGATTCTGATCTTGTAGAAGTATGGTGGGCATTCATGTTAAGCAAATGAAAACAAATGAAAGAAGAATACGAATTTGTAGGGAGATATTTGCTTGAAGACTTGGAAGGTCCATGTGGCTCACAAAACACAAGGATGTTAGTATGTCAGCCAGCAGGAAGGTAGAAGGTCTCTCAAAGAAGTAAGGTGCACGCCGAAAAATAATATATACCATATTAAAGAGTGCCCATATCATATTGTAAAGCGCTGCCGGCGTGTAGAGTAATATAACGTGGCACAACATGACGTATTATAGTGGGCAGTGTCCTTTTCAAACGGTCGTGTTTTAATCGTTAATATCACAATGAAGGCTAAGTTAGTGGGGGTTACCGTTAGGGTAATATTTAACTAGAGAGAGGGGCAAACCCCCCTTCCCCTTCCCTTTTTTTTTTCTTTTGGGATTCTGTACTCATTTGAGCCCTCATCCCCTCTTCTGCCCACAATAGCAGTTTGCACCTCTCCACTTCATCAGTCCAAGAAGACCAGCCTTCAACAAAGTTGCTTTCATCAGCCTAATGGCATTTAGAAGTAAAACAAATACGGTAAAGTGGATGGCGATTGCACTTAGTGAGTGAAATGGGCACTCAAGGTGAGGGTTTACTAGGCCCAAGCTGGGGTGTAGTCTTGGTTCTAATTTGACGCCAAGTCCTATAAAACAGCCCATAGATTAGGAAGACTAGGTTGGGGGAGTTGCAAACTCACCACCCAGCTTTAGATGTAATATAAGGCTCACCCTCTAGGCGTGAAGATTGTGCCTCATCCATGGCCATAACTCCCGTGTCCCATACCAGAATAGTCTAGCATAGGCCTGCTCAAGGTACGACAATATCAAGGTCCATCCCAAGGGAGATGAGTCCACAACTCATATATAGACTTTTGCAGGGAGGTCCTTGTCCTTCGGGCCCCTGTGCATTGGGTATACAAACGTCCCTTTTAAAGCATCCATCGCTTGGACATAATGGCGGCTTATGCCATGACCGTGGGATCATAACATTTCTCTCACCCTACACTAGGAAGTTTTGGGCCAGGAAATTAAGAGATTTTTATTGCATAGACGCAACACTCTTCAAGGAGTTGTCATCTCTAGATGTGTCCTTCCCTTTGATAAGGAGTTCACAAACCACCCTATTTTGGTTCATTGGGAATCTATGCTGACAGATCTTGTAATCAGACTAAGTTGTCAACTATGCTTAATTTCTCCTTTAGGTGACCCACATGAAAAATTGGATTCTTCAGGAAATAATTCCAGCTCATAAGCGGTGTTATAAATTCGATAGATGATCTTTGGAATAACAAGCTGATAGCTGATAAACCTCACCTGCTTGCAGAGCTTCAGATTTTAGATAGACAAACTAGCCCACCAAAACAAGGTCACAAATGCAAGCCACAAATTCTTCAAGAATTTGCATAGTTTTAGACATCAGGATTCTGAAGTGTCACAGCTGATCTAAAGTCTGTTAGCTGAATTTTCAGATGGGTTTCATTTTATAGTTGTATGGGACATATTTATCGTGGTAAATCTCCCTCGTAGAAGACCATTCATTTTGGTGGGGAAAAAGGATAGGGCCATGCTCATGTGCATGGACTAGAAAGGTTTCAATAAGGTGACCATGACAAATAAATATCCCTTGTCCAAGATGGATGACCTCATACATCACTTGCATGGTGCAGTGTATATCACCAAGCTTGATCTACGAATAGGGTATCATCAGATCTGTGTTCGAAAGGAGGATGTTTTTAAGATGGGGATTCATACACGATATGCATTATGAGTTTTTGGTTTTACCAATTGGACTCATGAATGCGTCTGCTACTTTCCAGCAGATGAGTGGTTGCTGTCCCCTCCGCGGGTGGTCCTCGCACCCCCCTGTTTTGAAGCCCAATTGGTACCTGCCAAGCCCTCTAGGATTCCGTTTGCGAGGACTCGGTCGGGCGAATGTTGACCCCCAGCAGCCACTAGGACAGGCTGTTAGAAAATGAAAACCCTACAAAGGGTATCCAGCTAGTGGAAGACTGATAGATGGGCCTTGGAATTAAACACGGAAGTGTTTCGCTATGGAATCAAGCTTCATCAACATGTGTGTATTTCACAACCATTCATGTGCGTGCAAGCCAACAAATAGACTATGCATCAAGACCAATGTAGAAGCACTTATATATTTCCGTCCGTCCACAAACTGGGCACAATCCAATACCAAAATGTTCTCCCAATATATGCCGGGCACTGTTAGAAATGACCCAATAGAGGGTACACGCAGTGGAAATAATGCCCAGGAGCTCACACAGTGTGCGGTGTGGGTGTGGAATCACAAACTTCTTTACTTATGTGCATTCAATAGGTGTGCAGACTCATCAATAGACAATGAACCAAACTAGATAGAGAAACCACCAAATAATATATTTCCGTCCACAACTATGGACACAATACAAGAGTGACAGATCCAGAGTCCCACCAATGGTGTGGTCCTCTGATCTTACCACAAAGTCCTCCTATCTGCTGGCTAACTCTAGACTAGAGTCCGCGTGCTCCACCTCGAGCGTGAGTAGACTTTCCGTCTAGAATGATCTTCTCCACCTTGCTGTCTGGAAACCAGTCTAGGTGGGCCGCTTTCTGTTAGCTAAGTCTGCAGCACAAGGTACTTCTTTCTCCTCCTGACTGTAGGCCCAAAGATAGCCCTGCTGCTGCTCCTTCTGCTGGTGGAATTGCTGCTCCAGATGATGTCAAAATAAGGCCTGAATGCCTTCTTTATATAGGCCCAAGAGCCTGGCCAGCCAACCGACCCAGCAGCCCTAGAAAGGGCCGACTGCTGGTCGGTTCAGCCCCCTGCCCCTGGCCGACCAAAACCGACCCACAGCTCCCTATTTATGGGACTGTGGGCTGCCCTTTTGGGGCACTCATTACAAGGGCCCTTGGCCCACCTTTCAAGGGCAGATGCCCTATACATACAGGGTCCAGCCCCCCCCCAAAACCTACTGCAAACAGTGCGCCTCCTGTCCAGTCCTAGATCCATCGCAATCTGTCCCAGACTGTCTTGCCTCTGCTCCGGGCTTGTTTCCAGCTCTAGGACTCCTGCCTGAGCTCCGTATGTGACCCTGAAACCAGCCGTACAGCAGGCATCTGTAATCCGTACAGATCTGCCATCCTTCCGTACTTTCCTGGCCCTCTGTCCTGCCCATAACAGTTCTAGATGTGCTGCCCACATGCCAGCCATGATGCTGTCTATGTGGCAGCCCCTTTCTCTCTTTTTCTGTTGGGTACTGCCCTAGGTCTCCCTCCCCCATGCTCTCCTCATATGGGGGCTTACAGATGGGGAGGTGACCTTTCCAACACCCCCTCTCACCGACACATCTCAGCCCAATGCCAACACGTCGATGAAGATGCTCCAGTAACTCCCTGGTCGTAGTCCTCTGGAACCTTTCGGTTCCTGGCTTTTCATCAAGTGGCTCCTGCTCCACCAGGTCCGGTTCCGCTTCCGCACACCATCCTGGTACACAGGTCCATCTCTGGTAGCACCTCCTGGTACCACCTCCTTCAGTCACATTCCCGCCTCTGAACTCGAGCAATCCAGCCGTCACGATCTTCCAGTCGTCCCCCTCATAATAAGTGAACAACCTTCCAGGCACCATGCTCTGAGGGTCTGTTTCAACCCGTCCTTCCTTTGGCAAGGTCGGCAACCAATGAATATTTCCAGATAACCTGGACCATGAACTCTCGCTGAGTTCTCAAGCAGGTACTCTTCTGGCTTCAGTACTCTTTGTCCACCACCTTCTAGCAATCTGCGTCTGAGATTTGAAGAAGCACCAATACTTCCCCTTCTGCCTTCGAAGAAGGCTAATTCCTTCCAATCTCTTATCACCTGAGACAAATGAAGAGCAGAATCTCTTCACAGCATGCTATAAAGACTCAAATGCAGAGTATCAAATACATACCAGAGTGTTGTACTGCCTGAATGTTCGCTTTGAAAGCAAACCTTGTACCTCAATGAGGCACCCACCAAGATCCTGTGTAATCCTGTACTGTCCCCTTTTGAAGTCCAGCATTCATTTGACCATGAGACCCCAGGGCTTTCCACCCTCGTGTCAGTATCAACAGCTACACACCTGGAAGGTACCAAGTGCTCCATACTGTCCTTCACCTTCACAAAGGCATCTGACTCCTCGTCGACCCACATCTCTATGTCAGACATCCTTACTGTGACTTCTGGATCAACATACCTGACCCTCAATGAGGCACTCGCCAAGATCCTGTGTAATCCTGTACTGTCCCCTTCTAAAGTCCAACATTCATCTGACCATGAGACCCCAGGGCTTTCCACCCTCGTGTCAGTATCAACAGCTACACACTTGGAAGGTACCAAGCGCTCCATACTGTCCTTCACCTTCACAAAGGCATCCGACTCCTCGTCGACCCACATCTCTATGTCAGACATCCTTACTGTGACTTCTAGATCAACATACCTGACCCTCAATGAGGCACCCGCCAAGATCCTGTGTAATCCTGTACTGTCCCCTTCTGAAGTCCAGCATTCATCTGACCATGAGACCCCAGGGCTTTCCACCCTCGTGTCAGTATCAACAGCTACACACCTGGAAGGTACCAAGCGCTCCATACTGTCCTTCACCTTCACAAAGGCATCTGACTCCTCGTCGACCCACATCTCTATGTCAGACATCCTTACTGTGACTTCTGGATCAACATACCTGACCTTGGTAACACTCGGTGATGTCACCAGGAACAATTCTTCGGTTACCTCATTAGCTTTGGCCTGTCCCTCTGAATCTGAGTCAGACTCCTGTTTGTTTTTCAGATCCGCCTTTTTCTTTCTGCAATCCTTTGCAAAATGTCCGGGCGTATCACAATAGAAACACTTCTTCTTGTGCTTCCTCTTCGAAGTCCCCTCGTTGTCAGAGTTATCTTTATTGGACTTGCCACTGTTAGGCTTGCCCTTTCCCTTACCGGCGGAATCCTTTACCAGCATCGCCTTGTCGTCTTTGTCCTCGTTGTAGAGCTTCTCCCGAGCTTCCTCCTGTAGCAGTAATGGACACAACTCCTCAAATGTCAGAGGTTTGGTCCTCTGTCCTGCTATCACAGCCGTAACAAAGCTCTTGAAACTCCGAGGCATTCTACTCAGTACCATCAAGGCCAGATGGCATGAGTCTGTCTTTTGACCAATTGCTGCCAGTTGATCCCGCACCACCTTGACCTTCGTCAAATGGCTATGTACCGTATCGCCTTCTTCCATATCAAGATTGTAGAGTTGATGCTGAGGAAGCACGATCCGGGAGGTATTATCTGTCTCGTACAGATCCTTCAGGGTGGCCCACGCCTCTACTGACGTCTCGGCCAGTTGGATATGCGGAAGAACAGAGTCCGCCGTAGTCCCTATGATTATTGCCAGGGCATGGGCATCTCTTTCTTCCCAAGCTTCAAGCTCCTCTCTGTCTACTGCCATGAGTACCTTCCCTTTACTGTCCACCAAGTCTTCCGGCTTCGACTCCTCTCCCGTGGTCAGCTTCCACAACTTCCGAGCCACTAAATGACTCCGGATCTTCACTTTCCAGATCGGGTAATTAGTCCCGTCCAGGTTCCCAGACTCTCCAAAGTTAGGGATAGTGAAAGAGAGAAAACTGGAGGAGGAGGAAGGGAAAGCAGGGGCTGAAGAGGCTGTAGATGGCGACATCTCTGCTGTATATACCACACAGCAAAGTCAACCAAACTCAAATTCAGTAAACCAGAACTCTGAACGCACCTGACTGAACCTGAGTCACCCTCCTTCTCGCAAGGGCACAATCCTTCAGTCGTGGAAGTCGATTCCCTAGAGCTTCTTAATCAGGGTCGTCCTTCAGCAAGGTCCCTGCCTTCAGGCTCCCACACCTGTGAGCCTCCTACTTGGGCTCTGATACCATGTTAGAAATGACCCAATAGAGGGTACACGCAGCGGAAATAATGCCCAGGAGCTCACACAGTGTGCGGTGTGGGTGTGGAATCACAAACTTCTTTACTTATGTGCATTCAATAGGTGTGCAGACTCATCAATAGACAATGAACCAAACTAGATAGAGAAACCACCAAATAATATATTTCCGTCCACAACTATGGACACAATACAAGAGTGACAGATCCAGAGTCCCACCAATGGTGTGGTCCTCTGATCTTACCACAAAGTCCTTCTCCTATCTGCTGGCTAACTCTAGACTAGAGTCCGCGTGCTCCACCTCGAGCGTGAGTAGGCTTTCCGTCTAGAATGATCTTCTCCACCTTGCTGTCTGGAAACCAGTCTAGGTGGGCAGCTTCCTGTTAGCTAAGTCTGCAGCACAAGGTACTTCTTTCTCCTCCTGACTGTAGGCCCAAAGATAGCCCTGCTGCTGCTCCTTCTGCTGGTGGAATTGCTGCTCCAGATGATGTCAAAATAAGGCCTGAATGCCTTCTTTATATAGGCCCAAGAGCCTGGCCAGCCAACCGACCCAGCAGCCCTAGAAAGGGCCGACTGCTGGTCGGTTCAGCCCCCTGCCCCTGGCCGACCAAAACCGACCCACAGCTCCCTATTTATGGGACTGTGGGCTGCCCTTTTGGGGCACTCATTACAAGGGCCCTTGGCCCACCTTTCAAGGGCAGATGCCCTATAAATACAGGGTCCAGCCCCCCCCCCCAAAACCTACTGCAAACAGTGCGCCTCCTGTCCAGTCCTAGATCCATCGCAATCTGTCCCAGACTGTTTTGCCTCTGCTCCGGGCTTGTTTCCAGCTCTAGGACTCCTGCCTGAGCTCCGTATGTGACCCTGAAACCAGCCGTACAGCAGGCATCTGTAATCCGTACAGATCTGCCATCCTTCCGTACTTTCCTGGCCCTCTGTCCTGCCCATAACAGTTCTAGATGTGCTGCCCACATGCCAGCCATGATGCTGTCTATGTGGCAGCCCCTTTCTCTCTTTTTCTGTTGGGTACTGCCCTAGGTCTCCCTCCCCCATGCTCTCCTCATATGGGGGTTTACAGATGGGGAGGTGACCTTTCCAACAGGCACCTCTAGATCTCTGAGTTCGCGTGCTCCACTGAGCTTATGTAGACTCTTTGTCTGAAAATCCCTTCCACCTTGCTGTCTGGAAAGCCAGCCTAGGTGGGCAGCACCTTGAGCTAAGTCTGCAGCCCTTGTAGATCTCCTTCACCTCCTGTGTATAGGCCCAAGGGTGGTCCTCCTGTTGCTCCTTCTTGCTCTTGGTTTGCTGCTCCAAGTGATGAGAAATGGGGCTCCAAATGGCCCCTTTTATAGAGCCCCTACCAAAAAACCGACTGGAACAGGCCCTGTAGCTGACTCAGCCTTTCCAGTCTATAAATCCGCAGGTCTTTAGAAACCCAGTATAGCTGCTCGGGCACTGAAGTGTTGCTTTGCTTGCTAAGTATGTCTTCCTTTTGTTTTTCATAAAATCTTCTCTTTCATTCTCTCTTTTATTTTCTGTGTAGATTTTTTATCTTTAGAACAACAAAAGATCTAAATTTGTATGATTGGACTTATTCTAGGCTTACAAAGGTATATATATATATATAAAAATCCCCCTTTGGGGCCTCACTTGCAGACCTTTTGCTGGCCCTGCCTGGCCACGTTGCTGGCTGCCACTGGCGCAGGCAGGCCTGCCCATAATCAGCCTTATTTCTAAGCCCCTAGGTCCTCCAAAGCTTGCTGACATGGTTTCCCTGTATATTTCTGTTCTCTCTATGTATGGACAGCATCTGGATCCAGATCTCCCCTCCATGGTGGATCTCCTCTGCCAGGAACTTCCACTCTCTTTGGGGCCTCACTTGCAGACCTTTTGCTGGCCCTGCCTGGCCATGTGGGTTGGCTGCCACTGGTGCAGGCAGGCCTGCCCATAATCCGCCTTATTTCTAAGCCCCTAGGGTCCTCCAAAGCTTGCTGACGTGGTTTCCCTGTGTATTGCTGTTTGCTCTATGTATGGACAGCATCTAGGTCCAGATATGCCCTCCATGGTTGATCTCCTCTGCCAGGAACTTCCACACTCTCTTTGCTGCCCACAAGACAGCCCGTGTGCTGCCCATGTGGCAGCCCTATGCCTATTACTATCTATGGTCCACCCCCCCGGTGCACTCCTCATATGGGGCTCACCGACCCACATTGGCCAGATCCAATTCCGTCGATGAAGATGCTCCATTAACTCCCGTCTCGTAGCCCTCTAACAATCTGGTGTCATCATAGTCTTCTCTTGGCTTTCCGACCAGTGGCTCCTGCTCCGCCAGCTCCGATTCCACTTTTGCATACTAGTTTGGTACACAGGTCCATTTTTCCTGTTGCATGTACCTTTGTCTTATGGGTATGATACTTTACAAATGCCTTAATCTTATCTACTTTAAGACCTGTGGAAAGTATCATGCCCATCACACATTGTTTGCATTGGCAGCAGCACCTGATGGCACCACCACCTTTAGTCATGAACCCGCCTTGGAACTCGAGCTCTCCAAGTACCAGCATCCTCCAACTGTCCCCCTTGTGATGGGTGAACAGCCTCCTCGAGGCACCAAGCTCTCAGGATATGTTTCATGTCACCACAATGTAAATATCCTAAGTCAAAGTACAGTTGACCATTTATTTGATCATAATTAAAGAGTTTTATATGTGTTAATTACGGTCAAAGAGTTATTTTAATGGTCAAAGGATTGACTACGGTCAAAGATACTTGACTCTAGTCAAGTAAACCTGACTATGGTCAGAGAGTGTTGACTTCGGTCAACAAGACTTGGCATGCGCCAAGAGGGGTTAACCCTGGTTAACCAAGATGTGCCAACCTCGGTTGGAGAGACTTGGCTATAATTAAGGCGCCTTGACCTTGGGTCGAAGCTCTTTAATTATAATCAAGAGTGTTGACTCCGGTCAACCAGAGAAAAAATATATATATATATATTTATATATATATATATATATATTTGTTTAGATGTGCACATGTGTTTAGTGGGGACGCCCACCGTGACTAGGATTAGTCCACAGTGTGTTATTTGCATGCAAAGCGCTAACAATTAATGGGTACCATGGTGGTGCGCTTTAATTAATTGTTGCAGGTACTAGGAAGGATTATTTTTCCTAAGCGAAATGGGAGCCTGACAAGCACCTAGGAAGCGGTTCGTGTGACCGAGAGCTTTGAAGACTCCAGAATGGCCCTAAGTGGCTTGTAATAAGAGTTAGTCTAGATTGCAGACAAGTGGCATGTTGCCAATTTGAATGGGGTTTGAAGCCCTTGTAAAGAAGGATTTCTTTTCACGTATGAAAAGGAGAGAGACTTACGAGACAGCTTCCTGCTGAACTTTTGTAACAGTTTTTTTGAAAGTAATAAAGACCTTCGGGGGGGTCCAGCCTGACAATTTGTCCTGGGCCCTAATGTGTGATAAGAGAGAGAGAGTGAGGGAGAGCTGTGGACAGTTTGAATTCCGTCGTTGACGTGAAGCCATAGTTGTTTTATTCCCCTCCAGTTCGGTTTTATTTCAACTCTCGTGATGGGTGAACAGCCTGAAGTCCTCAAGACACCAAGCTCTCAGGGTCTGTTTCAACCCATCCTCTGTCTGGCTAGATCTGCAGCCAAACAACATACTCGACACATCATATCCCAGGCATAAATCCAGATTACTAGGACCGTGAAGCTTGAACTGTGGTTCCGTGTTGTTGTCCCCCTCTAAGTCATGGCCTCTGTCCTCAGGTTTTGTCGAGGAATCCCCTCTGCTTCAGTAACACCAGCCAAGCACCCAATGTCTCTATGCACTCGTTACTGTCCGTCACCTTCACAAAGGGTTCTGACTCCTCTTCTGACCAATCCTTAATGTCTGACATACTGACAGTCACACCGGGTTCCACATATCTAATCTTAGCAGTATCAGAGTTGACACCAAGAAAAGTTTCTCTGTCACCAGCTGAACTGACTCCTTTGACTCTGAGCTGGCACCCTTCTTCTTCTAATCAGCCTTCTTCTTTTTGCAATCTTCACAAAATGTCCTGGCTCATCCTAGTAGAAGCACTTCTTCTCTTTCTTTCTCTTTTTCTTGTTGTCTTCATCTAAAGAGTCTGCTCAGTCATCAGATTTGGGCTTACCTTTGCAATCTTCACAAAATGTCCTGGCTCATCCTAGTAGAAGCACTTCTTCTCTTTCTTTCTCTTTTTCTTGTTGTCTTCATCTAAAGAGTCCGCTCAGTCATCAGATTTGGGCTTACCTTTGCCAAGCTTACCCTTGCCCTTGCCTTTGCTCCTGTCTTGAGCTATTAGGGCCTTTTCATCCTTATCTGTACCATCGTACTTCTTTTCTCAAGCTTCTTGCTGCAGCTTCTTCTTTTTGCAATCTTCACAAAATGTCATGGCTCATCCCAGTAGAAGCATTTCTTCTCTTTCTCTCTTTTTTCTTGCTGTCTTCATCTAAAGAGTCCGCTTAGTCATCAGATTTGGGCGCCTTTGCTCCTGTCTTGAGCTATTAGGGCCTCTTCATCCTTATCCGTACCATCGTACTTCTTTTCTCAAGCTTCTTGTCGTAGCAACAATGGAACCAGCTCCTCGAAAGTCACCGGCGCCGCCCTATGCCCTACAGTCATCCTAGTCACAAAGCTACTATAACTTTGGGGAGCATTCCCAACAACAGCCTTGCCATTCTGGTCAAGCTCGTCCTTTGACCAACTGCTGTCAGGTGATCCCGCACCACCTTCATTTTGGTGATGTGTTCTTGTATTGATTCCCCTTCATCCATTCTCATGCCATATAGCTCCGTCTCGAGGTCCAAGATTCTTGCCTTGTTGTTGAGCTCATACATATCCCTCAATGTTGTCCATGCCTCGAAAGAAGAGTTCACCATTTGTATGTGTAGGAGCATCGCATCTGTCATCGTACCCACAATGATAGCTAGGGCTTCCGCATCTCGGATCCGCCATCCTCTTACTAATATAGGGTCCGTTGGTGTCAGTATTGCCGTCGAGGTGATGTGGTTGGAGTAGTATGGTGGCGTGCAGCATCAACTTTGTCCCAGTCACAATTTCCCATGTCCACAACGGATAATTGGTGTCAATAAGCTTGCTTGTCTCACCAAAATTTGGGATCTCATATCTATTGGCTATGATAATGAACTGAAAGAGATAGGGAGTTTAGAGAGTCGTACACCTATTCGAACCTGAGCCTCCCACCTGGGTACAATCCTTTAGGTGCCTGCTTGAACTTGAGCCTCTTGTTTGGGTACAATCCTTTAGACACCGAAGCCAATTCCTCTGAGCAATGACTCAAGGTTGTCCTTCAGCAAGGTCCTTGCCTTCAAGCTCCACTTCCCGAGAACTTCTGTCAGGGCTCTGATACCATGTTAGAAATTGAACTCCCTACAAAGGGTATCCCATAGGTGGAAGACCGATAGATGGGCCGAGGAATTACACGCAGAAGTGTTTCATTATGGAATCAAGCTTCATGAATATGTGTTTACTTCACAACCATTCATGTGTGTGCAAGACAACAAATATACTATGCATCAAGACAAATATAGAAGCAACACTTATGTGTCTCTGTCTGTCCACAAATTGGACACAATACAATACCAAAATCTTATTCTACTATATGCCTGGCACCTCTAGATCTTTGAGTCATTAAAGAAGGACCCACAGGGTTCTAAAAAGAGCATAAAAGCTGCCCCAAGGTGGGCTAAAAGTAGGAAAGCTTAACTTTTGAGATGATGCCAATGAAAGAGTTGGTGAGAGGGGATAGCCCTGCTTCACCCCGATCGTGCTCTCCACCCAATCTGATAAACCACCTGGGGCACCAACTCTCCCTCTTAGGGACTCATAGAGACTCATCACCCCCCAAATCAAAGTCTTTGGAATCTTTATCTCCTGTAGTCACCTGATCATGATTGCGGGACGGTGTCAAAGGCCTTGGAAAGTCTACAAAGCAAGCGTAGACTTTCCGATGTCTGGACTTTGCCTCCTCAATGATAGCCCTCAAAATGGAGATGTGATCTAAGATGAGAGAGAGAGAGAGAGAGAGAGAGAGAGAGAGAGAGAGAGAGAGAGAGAGAGAGAGAGATGGCACTAAATGGTATGATTTTTTAAGGTTCACTGAGGACTTATAGAATTTATAGGACAGATCTAATAATCTTTTACCAACAGCTCCAATAATAGCTGCTAGATGTCTAGGACTGTCTATGTCACTAGTACTTGTTTGGCCAGCTTTTGTGTGCCATGTCCAACATTTTTGTTTAGGTGCCCCCTAACCTCCTCCAAATATGATCCTAGTTGTTTGGCTGGTTGACCCAAAGGAGGTTTTTGAGTGAGAAAGCATCAATACCGTCTTTCTCCTTGGTGTGCACATAAGCTTGACAAAAGAGAAGCGTGCTCTTGACTTTTTACTTCATCTAGTGGGCATATCTTGCATGTTTTGTCTGTAACTCTGCGAGAGTGCAGCAGAATGCGAAACCCAAACTGAGAGCACACCAAGCAAACTTGAACAACAGGAAAAATTGCGATGGAGGAAGAGACAGCGAACACCTGAAGACCAGGGAAAATCCTCGCATGAACTGCTGAGAAAAACCTCACAACCCCGGGGCTGAACTGCGCCTCTGGTTGACTGGTGACTGAGGCTGAACGGCACCTCCACAGACACCAAAAGTAGGTAGGAACTGTGCCTGCAATTGTCTAAAATACAGGGCAAAACATACCTATATATAGGGGCTGGGGGGGGGTGGGTGTGCTGATGTGGCTGACCAAATGCGGCTGACTGGCTGACCCAACCGACCTGACCTGACCTTGGGAAGGGTCCCAAACTAGCCCTAAACAGACCCCAGAATGTTGCCTCAAACCAGGCCTCCAACTAGCCTCAAGCCAGCGTGACTCAACCTCTAACCTTGCAATGTGCCCTGGTGTCCTGGCTAGACCCCGTTCTGACCTACAGAAACACTGAGAAAGGACAAAAATGCTACTGCTCTCTCTGGGCTGGTACACCCATATAAAAGCCCCCTCTCCCTAACAGATAGATGACTAAACATTGTCTTCTCGTGGGACCTTTGGATTTTTCCACCTGCCCCTTCTACTTCTAGATGGTGTGATCTGGTCCTCATTCTGAAAATCATGCTTCTCTCTTGAAGACCGAGATATCTTCTTGAAGGTTCTCCATTATTTCACCGTAGGCCTGAAAAAATCTCCTGGTTCTCTCTCTCTCTCTCTCTCTCTCTCACAGCCGTTTCAGCCGCCATACAGGAGCAGCAGCAGAGGGCTTTGAAGGCCCTCAACATCCAAGTACGAGGGATCACGCGAGACAGCACCAGCACCACTATGACGCCCATGGAGGAGGCGATCACCTTTGTGACCACCACCATGGGAGTCCCCGACCATGGCATAGAGGGAGCATGGTGTGTTGGGAGAGATCCCAACCGAGAGCAGCCCCTAGTCATTCGCTTCAGAGATTCACATGCTTGACTAGCGACACTCTGACGCCGAGCCTCTCTACGAGAGCATCCCACCCTGTCCATGGACGAGGATTTGACACCACTACAGATTGAGGAGCGACGAGTTCTTCTGCAGCAGCGGGATGTTGCCCGCAAGGAGGGGAAATGGGCCGTGGTCCGAGATGGTAGGTTGTTGACCGGCACCAGTCGGGCTCCCACCCGTACCTCTTAGGGGGACAGGGCCTATGAGACTTAGGTTTCCGAGACCCTAGATTGCACCATTTGGAACTGTAATGGTACCTTATGGTCAGACCCAAGGAACTTCTCGGAGTCTTATACAGGACGAGACATAGTCTTTTACACGGAGACACACTAGAGCCCAGAGCGTCCACTACCGATAGTCAGTGACTACACATGGGAGTCAGCCTTCAGGGATGAGACGAGGGATACAGGAGGAGTTCGACGATCAAGCGGGGTTGCAATATTGTACAAGTCTTCCCTCGTTGGAGCCATCTCCATTGAGAGGAAGGACGCACACTCCCGATTCATATGGATCCAGATTCGACGCACAGGCACCCGTGACCTTTTCATAGCAATATGCTACTTCCTGCCAGACACATCCCACTTTGCCAGAGTGGCACGAGAGGAGGGTGAGACATCGCCATATGCACCCTTACATCAGGATATCCCAGACCTTTCAGCCCGTGGGAAAGTTCTCCTCGTTGGGGACTTCAATGCTAGGACGAGCACGTGCCAGGCACCACTCCTGGACTTCCGAGACGACTCTATCATGCTACCAGACATGGACCTAGACGGAGCAGGTATGACTAGGACCTCATCGGACCGACACGGGCCTGTTACACCATATGGACACGCGCTCCTTGATTTGGGCGGGATGCATGATCTCATCATCTACAACGGGCTTACCCTATGGTCCTCCTCAGGTGGTTTTTTTTGCTTCCCACACGGGGGGTTCACTAGTGTAGTAGATTACATCATGGGATCCCCAACCTTCACTTCATGTATCATCGACTTCACCGTAGCACCACTCCCTCGAGGAGCTGATCACACATACATTCTTTACTATCGCCACCCTACACTTAGCCACACCACACACACCACATAGGAAGCACGACACCTACCACGACATATACTTTGATCACAGCCTCTCACCGGCCTACTCTGGATGCCTAAACAGACTCCTAACCTACATCGATCACATACCACTCATAGAGGATCGTGCTGCCCTGATTAGTCGCACACTCCACGAGGCTGCCCGCCAAATCTTTCCCCACACCACACGGTCCACTAGACCACCACCAATTGGTTCTGTACTCTGCAACAATCGGTACGATGCGGAGTGCAAGTCTTATCATCGACAGCTCTGATTTGAAACCAGATGTCACCTCCCGAACACACCAGACACGGTACGCAAGTACCGACGTCTCGTACGTCTAAAGAAGCAGGCATTTCTTTGTCAAAATGAGGAGCTGCTGCACATCTTGTACAGCAGCAACTCTAAGGATTTTTGGCGGAGATTCCTTGAGCGTAGGTCCCCATCACCCCTCATCGACACGAGAGTCTGGCACACATATGCACATCATCTTTATGATGTCCCACACCAGCCCACTCCAGATCTCATAGACACACTTAGCCCCACCACTTACACGTTGTTCACCAGAGGGGGAGTCAAGGACGCGACATTGAAACTGCACAATGGTTGAGCGAAGGATCATGAGGGGCTATGCATTGAGTTTATCGCATATGGGATCGACACGTTAGCCCCAATCCTAGCAAAGATATTCAATGACGCTGTTTGCCTTGGCTTTCCCCGCACTTGGACACTCAACACCATCACCCCCATCCACAAGGCAGGGGATCCCATGGACTCGAGTAACTACAGAACTACCATGATTGGACATGTGATGTCCAAGATCTATGCAGCTGTATTGGATGCATCGGTCAGCTTGTTCGCAGAGATGAGAGGGCTTTGAGCAGAGGATCAGGCTGGTTTCATGTGAGACCATGGGACTATGGATCACATACTCACACTCAGGAGTGTCATTAAGGAGGCTAGATCATGGAAGGAGAGCGTATATTATTGCTTTGTGGATTTTCGCAAAGTCTTTGACACAGTACCTCGAGCTCGTCTCATCACACGCCTACAGACACTGGGATTTGATCAGATCATCTGGGCAGTCATGGCACTGTATGAGAGAGTCTCAGGCCGAGTTCGGACAGGCGCAGGTTGGACAGATGAGATCCTGAGTACCATAGGGATTAAACAGGGTTGTCCCTTATCACCGACCCTGTTTGGCCTCTACATCGATGAGCTTGAGACTTTCATGGGGGCATTCGGAGGGACTGGTTGCTTACTTGCCAGGATCATCATCATGATTCTTCTTTATGCAGATGACGTGGCACTCTTGTCGTCCACACTCGAGGGGCTCCAGCGACACGTGGATGCACTGCAGGCTTTTTGTTTATCCCATGATTTGGAGGTCAACCTTGGCAAGACCAAGGTCATGATCTTTAACACCTCTCGAGCAAACATGCAACAGAAGCAAGTTACTTTTACTTTCGGTGGGTCACCAATTGAGATCGTATCCTCATACACTTACTTGGGGGTCATCTTCTCCGTCCCGATTTTCATGATGAGACTAGCGATGCATGCCAGACTGAGCAGGGGATACGCCTTACTGGCTCGGCTAGAGAGACAATGCTTTTACTTCCACTTTCAGGACCCTCGGACCAAGGCTCTTCTCTTTGACTCCTTGGTCCGACCAGCCGGTATGTATGGCAGCCCTTGTTGGGGGCCTGACATGTCAGAGATAGAGTGGACGCGGGTGGAGTGCCTGCAGATTCTCATGCTCTCACGGATGATTTGGGGGAAACCGTCTGTACCACATCACATCATTCATGTCGAGTTTGGTGCTTCTCCACTCCAGCTAGATGCAGCCTTTCAGACCATCACATATCTACACTGGGTTAGATCATATGGGGACTGCACATCAGGGAGACAGAGGTTGCCATGGTTGGCTCTCGATTCCTCCATGAGGTTAGCAGCAGAGGGAGACGAGCGATGTTGGTATGCACGGACTCACAAATGGTTTGTGAGACTAGGGTTCCACATCGATAGGATACCTCCTTTTCAGTACAGTTTAGATGCCCCTCCGGTACTCCCACCCACCATCTCGATTGGGCCACACACCAATCAGGTCATTCGAGAGGATCTCCTACAGCTACACACCTTTAGGACCTGGTTGTAGCCGAGGGAGCTCCCAGTGAAGCTGAGTTTCTACAGAGATTACTGTCTTCGTATTTCGGAGGAGGGATTCATCACACCACCGGGGTACACTGAGCTTCATATGCCTCACTCACTACGGATCTCCATCGGACAGTTTCGGGTATCATCACACCGCCTCCGCATAGAGAGCGGCAGAGCAGAGGGGATTCCTAGGGAGCATCGCTTATGCATATTGTGCCACTGTCAGGAGGTTGAGTCGGAGGAGCATTTTATTTTCAGGTGCCCAGTGTACTACGGATCTCCATCGGACAGTTTCGGGTATCATCACACCGCCTCCGCATAGAGAGCGGCAGAGCAGAGGGGATTCCTAGGGAGCATCGCTTATGCATATTGTGCGACTGTCAGGAGGTTGAGTCGGAGGAGCATTTTATTTTCAGGTGCCCAGTGTACTTCGAGATCCGAGGTCGCTACCACTGCCTCTTCAGAGACGGCTCCGGGCTCCTTTCCAGATTCCTCGCCTACCCTCAGAGCAGGATCACAGAGTTCTTCCCATCGAGTGACATTGATCATCCTGTCTCTAGCCGCAGACATGATAGAGACCCCGACCCGACGATCGCAGCACGACACACGAGACATCGAGGGGAGACATAGATCACTCTGGGGGACCTCCCGTCATTGTTTAGACCCGGGATATGTCCCATGGGAGTCACGGTGGCTCTGGTCTTGTGTCGAGCCTCGTCCAAGAGACCGAGACGCACGGCACATCTTGACGGGCGCGAGTGTCCTATCACCGGCTATGCACCAGCCAAGGCGACATGACATATGGAGGATTCCGCTCCACTCCAGTCCTTTTCTTTTCTTTTCATTGTTACATCCAGATGTATTTGATTATGTATGATCAGACTTAGGGTTCAGCATGGGTGATGATGCTCCTTTCAGTAGCTCCACCCTTACTGTGATTTGTATCAGGTTTTCTTTCAGTCTCATAGACCCATCGGTCTTCCGAAGACTCTAATAAAATTCCTTTCTTTCTTTCTTTCTTTCTCTCTCTCTCTTTGTGTGTGTGTGTGTGTGAGAATAATACAAGGTCCATGGTGCTTGATGGGCAGAGTATGAATCATGATGAGAGAACCTTGTGGCAATGCTTGTGACTTAGTTTTTTGTTCACTTTAATTAAAGAGGCTCTGATTGTTTAATAAAGTAATCTTCAAGTTTTGTTACGATTTTACCATCTTATGATGAGAGAACCTTGTGGCAATGCTTGTGACTTGGTTTTTTGTTCACTTTAATTAAAGAGGCTCTGATTGTTTAATAATCTAATCTTTCAAGTTTTGTTACGATTTTATTATCTTTTGCATCTTTCTGCTGAAAAAATCTCCATTGTTCTTTTAGAAGAAATAATGATTTTGTTTTTGCTTATTGTTGCTGCAGGTATTATGGAGGGAATGTTTATATTGACCAGAGTGAGAGGTTATGCCAGACAAGGGCATTGAACGCATTCCATCTGGATCCAAAAGATTGGGGTGTTAATGTTCAGCCATTATCAGGATCTCCTGCCAATTTTGCTGTATACACTGCCTTGCTCCAGCCACATGATAGGATTATGGTAGGCACAAGCAGCATACAAGTATCATCTTTGGAAGAGACTGCAATTTGAGTGCTTTTCTAATTCGAGTCTTTTGTAGGGGCTAGACCTTCCCCATGGTGGCCATTTGTCTCATGGGTTTATGACACCAAAGAGACGTGTCTCTGCTACTTCTGTCTATTTTGAGTCTATGCCTTATCGCCTGAATGAAGAGACAGGTATGGCATGATCCATTCATGTCTCAATAGTCCACTGTTTTAGAGGATGCCTATCAAGACATTCATATTTTCTTGTGGCAGGCTTGGTTGATTACGAGATGCTAGAGAAGACTGCAATTCTATTCAGGCCCAAGCTCATCATAGCAGGTGCAAGTGCGTATCCACGTGATTTTGACTATCCACAAATGCGAAAGGTCATTGTGTTGGCATTGCCTTACCTTAACTCTTGCATTTCAAATTAGCAGGTAGGTTGGAAAGATTTATAAGCTGAACACTCTATGCAGATGTCAGATGGAGTTTGTCATTCTGATATTTTTTGCCGTAAATGGTGTTATGACAGCATTTGCTAAACGTTTTTTCCCCCTGTTTTTATTTTTCCTGCCAGATAGCAGATTCTGTGGGGGCATTTTTGATGATGGATATGGCACACATCAGTGGTCTTGTTGCTGCTGAAGTAGTTGGTAATCCTTTTGATTACTGTGACATCGTGACAACGACAACTCACAAGGTGTGATAATGTTCCTGCTTACCTTATCCTGCTCTGGAAGTGTTTGTGAAGGATGGTGAGACTGTAAACTGATTATTCCTTTTTTGCAATCGATGTTGATGAGCAGTCACTAAGGGGGCCTCGAGGGGGAATGATATTTTTCAAGAAAGAGGCTATATTGGGAGTGGATTTGGAGACAGCTATCAATAATGCTGTGTTTCCAGGTTTGCAGGTATCATGAGATCTTTCAATCAGTGTTTATTTTCTTTTGTTTTGCACGTTGGGAACACCATTTTCCTTGCAATATTTCTAACTTTACATGATCAACTTAATGTCGGAGATCACTGCCCCATCTGCGAGTCCCCACTTGAGGACATGGGACAGTAGATCAGGGTGGGTGGATAGGGCGAGTATCTTTTTACACGTGTAGCAGGCCTCAGTTTTAGCAAGAATGCAGGCAGCCTAGGGCTGCACACTGCGTCGGTTTTTGTGTTGCGCGGAGGGCTGCGTAAAGGGCCTGCTCTGGGCTTTTTGTCGCTCATAACAATGGCCGACTAGTCGGCCATTGTCAGCTTGTACAGACTGGCAGGTCAGGTGTCGGTCGGATGTATAGACCAGGTCAGCCTTGTCTGCTCCCTCCATGACCCTATCTAAGGGTTGCTTGCTTGTTGGCTCTTTAAGGTATCCCACTGAAGCCCTTTCCTAAGGCATGCAGGAGCCCAACAGAGCCTTCAGTTTGCCCTAGTAGTCCTCAGTTATAGGGAGCCGTAACCCCAGCAAGGGTTGGATGTGATTTTTCCGCTTAGTAACCCCAGCAAGGGTTGGATGTGATTTGTCTGCTTATGTCCGGTTCTGTCATTATTTACCATCTTGAGTGAGACTGGAGAGAATGTGAGTGACCATTCTGCTGTGTGAGTGTGCTACGGCAAGCAGATTCAATTCTCTGACACTATATTTACTTTTGCAGGGTGGTCCGCACAATCATACAATTGGCGGTTTAGCAGTTTGCTTGAAGCAAGTTGCTACAGAGGACTTTAAGCTCTATCAACAGCAGGTGCAGATCTGCTGTGCTGCATAGGCTCCTTGGCAGATGTAAACCCTGTTTTGTCAGTATGCTAAGATATGCAATGTATTTCAGGTCGTGGCTAACTGTCAGGCCCTTGGCAAGAGGTTGACGAAGCTAGGGTACACATTAGTTTCTGGTGGTACTGACAACCATCTTGTACTAGTCGACTTGAGGCCATTGGTAAGTTTTATTTCTATTGTTGCTTAGCAGGTTATGTGACATGTGGACCCAGAAGCTTTTGTCATTTTCTAAGAGCTTGGCTTTTAAATTACTTTGGTCAAAGTTTATTGTTTGTAAATATGAGGCAGGGAATCGATGGCGCAAGAGTGGAGAAGGTTTTAGACTCTGCTTCTATAACTTTGAATAAGAATTCAGTGCCAGGTAAGGAATGGGTGGTGTTGTATTCATTTAAGTTATTAGAAAATTGCAGATATACGTGCCTGGTTAATGCTTTTTGTATCAAATTTCATTTATTGTCCTTGATCTGGTGGTCTATCTGCTCATCTCTTTTAATCCTGTGCTTCCTCCTGCATTCACATGTTTAGTCCTGAAGTCATTGTTCTGTCTTGTCCATGAACAAGTTTTGATGCCCAAGCTCTCATGCTGGAGTCGATGCTTTTGTATGTGTGGGTGGGGCGCGGGGGGGGGGGGGGGGGGGTTCTCTGCTTTTGGATACATGGACATGTTGCAGCAGGAGATGGAGTTATGATAGCCTGTGTCTGGAGGTTGAGCAGATAGGCTCTTTGTGAAGAAACACTGACTCTTTTTCAAAGGCACCTCCGAGAGGCCAGATATGGGAATGGCAGCATGTCAAATTAGGATTTAGGCTGGTGTGAAATAATAACAGTGCCTCATCAGTCTCAGACTCACGGAACCACCCGCTCCCCAGGCATAGAACAATTGTCATTAAGAGTAGCAAGAGGTCATGAGAAAGGGTAAAAAGTGTAGCAGAAATTGCAGCAGATGCTTATTCTCCTCTTCTGGACAAGTGGCATGGCCACTCGTGGCACATGGCCCCCACATATCATGTGAAAGAGCATGTGTCCATCAAGCTCATCAATATTTATGGGAAGCTCCCTCCAGACGGGGATGGAAAGTATCCTAGAGCATAGCTTACCAAAACAGAGTCCTGCTAATTGCAGAGCCTATATTTCTTCAATGGAAAATGCTGCCCACACTTGGGTTATAAAAGGAGGTGGAGCTCTCTCGCACTTTTCTTGGAGCTGCTCTCCAGCTGTGTGCTCTCTTCGCCCCCCCCCTCTTCTTTTGGAGTTTCTGTAGCCTCTCTAAGCTTCTCTCTGCCTCCACTCACCACTCCACTCACTCCTCCATGCTCCCTGAAGCTTCTACCATCCACTCTCCTATCTCCACTTACAGGGAGAGAGTTTTTTACTTCATAATTTACTACATTTCTGTCATATGATGGCGTGCTGTATGAAGTATCATATGAATGGCATTTGGATTCTGGGTCCATGTCCTCCTTTCCCAAAATGTTCCTAATCTGTCATCTGACATTATAGTCCTACTTGTGCTTAGCCGAGCGTTCTAGTCATACTTGTGCTCAGCCAATAGACAGACACTGGGCAGTTTACAGTGAGTTTGTAGCTATCTTTCACATACTTATGCTCAGTCAGCCGACTGTACACTGGTGAGTTTGCAGTGCTTTTACAGAGCACTTCAACTAGCTTTCTGTATCAAGGAACTAGTTTCTTTTGCTTACAGTTTGTTGCTGAGTTTTCTGACATTGCTCTGGAATAATGGTAATGCAAGTCTATGGATTTATTGTTACCAGTGTGTGGCAATAGTGAGTGTAGGCCATCCTCCCCCTTTTCATAGAGAGTATGTCTGCCTTTTGCCTGAAATGAATGAATATCTACATACAATTTACACGGGCGTACCTATGGGATGTCCTGATATGGCTTACTGGACTTGCGGTCTCGTTTTCAGCTTCAAGCAGCTTGCGTATTTTCGAAATTATACTTTCACCCACCATGTTCTGACCTTGTTTTCTCTCTCTCCATTCCATCTATCCCCCCCCCCAAATTTAGCGCCACGGTTTCACATTTTAAAGTTTAGCTAGCTACATTCAAGTGTGGAACTAGAAGCAAGGGTTCCATGTTTCTGTGTTAGTCATGCTCGCATCTGTTTCAGACTTAACCACGAATGGCTGGTTCAGAGCTTTAACTTTTGACAACAGTGACTTGTTCGCTGTTCCATCATCCCGAGGTTGGCTGATTGTAGGCCCTACAGGCTGACTACTGTTTTTTTTGGGTTTTCCGGGGGGGGGGGGGGTGCATCCTCCATTAATGACCAGCAGTGCTCAGCCCTAAGCAGTAGCGAGAGAGGCCTCGAATGGATCAATCACAAGGAAGAATGTAGGTCTTGAGACACACAACCCAACATGACTGTTCTCAGCTTGGAAGGCACCATTAGGCCAATTTAGTAAGACCTGCCAACAGGATCCTGAGCAGGGTTTGATCTTGAAGCTGCAAGGACAAGGTCCAAGCTCATGTGGGCCACTCCGATACTCGCTCTGGAAGATACCACAAGCTGTAGCTGTCTAGAGGCCCTTGCCCAGGGGATGATGATAATTTAAGAGCATTGCGGAAAGTTGAAATGTCTGGCAGCCTGTCGAAGATACTAGTCATGACCCAGATCTCTTCGTAGGAAGCAGTACACACTCTCTTTATTTCCTATGGACCACATGAGTGATGTAGAAATTACAACAGTATCTCACAACAAGTGGCAGGTGTCGTATGGTGGTAATCACCTTCTAGCATGGTTATCAAATGATCTGATATCGTGAATTTGTCTCTGAAAGGAATCTTCTTTCTTTATTCAGGTTCACTCTTCATAAATATTCTTTTTTGAGTCTGAAGTATAATGTTTATTAGTAAGAGGGCAAGGCATTTGTGAACTATTCTTGTGATAATAGCATGAAGTGCCTCAAATGGAGGTTATCGGCACCTTTGAACATTTACCTTCAAATTTCTCACTTTTAATGGCTATAAGATGCGTTGAAGTAGAATCAGTCAATTATAGATACGTAAGTATTTTGGTCATTGTTTAATGATATGGTTTCACCGACTTTTTCAGGGGACAAAAGTGCTGTTGTACCAGGAGGAATTCGAATTGGCTCTCCTGCGTTAACCACCAGAGGTTTCAAGCAAGAGGACTTCACCAGTGTGGCAGACATGATTGATGAGGGTGTCCATATTGCGATTGAAGCAAAAGGTCTCATCAAAAGCTCTAAGGTCAAGGATTACCTAGAGTTTGTTGATTCACATAGTTTCCCTTTAAAGGCAAAGCTTGATAGCTTACGAGAGAAAGTTGAATCATTTGCTATCACGTTTCCCATCCCTGGAGCAGGACAGAGAACATAAAGTGTTGATATTTGGGAACATTGTCTGAAGGCTAGATCTCATGAACATTTGTACAGATGGGAACATGGTGAGATTTCGAATAGTTTTTCTGAGGCCTTCATTGAACTTATTAGTTCTCCAGTCGGGTAACTTTCTGCACTTTCCTTGTTGATCAAATCTTCGAGGGGAGTAGCTTGAGGCAATCACTTTTATACAAATCCTTGCATTGCTATGCATGCACGGAGTGTTGTGCTTGAGCATGCGTGTTTGTACACCTTTATAGGTGTAGGTGGTACACATGGCGTGGAACACATGGCTCTTTGGCATGCTGGCTGCAGGGCAGCAAGGAGATTATTTCACAGGTCCCCATTAAATATAATGTGTCGTTGCATTTTTGGTAAATAAATAACATGGGGAAGCTTCTTACACATATTTGCTAGATTGATTATTTTTTGGAGATGGGTTTGATGCCACGTTTTAATACAAACAATGTTCACTTGCAAGGAGATGCAGTCGATTTTAACTATGCTTTTTGCATTGTGAAGGAAAAGGACATGGGTTTGATTTTCTACGCTAGAAAGGATACAAGTATGGATTCACCAAAAGCTGGCGAGTTTTATATTTGTATAGCCTACTAAATGTTGCAATCGTCTTTGTACCATGCTTATGGTGTGCTGGATAATGAGGCAAGTTTGATGGAAGGGGGTGTCATGTAAAAGTGAGGCCATGTTCCCTACAATTTACAGTCATTCATGATTGCTTGGGGTAGGAGAATCACCCTTTTAAAAACTAGAAGTAGACCATGAATCAAATGTCTGCTCGAAAGTTCTCAAATAAAAAAATAAACTAATTTGAGTATATAAATTGACCATTGAATAGCCACTTTGTATCATTGTTTCACCTTAATTTCCTAGTTGCACTTCTATATTGACAAATGTGCTTGACTGATGTTTTTAAGGTTTGGCCAAATTAATGCACTTTGATCATCACGAAAAATCATGTAGCTTCATCTTGGGGTGCATTGAGATCATGTAGGAACCGTCTCTACCATATGGCTTCATGTGTACATATTTTTGGGCTAGCTTGTGAAGTATACAAGTTGGTTGTGGAAATATAAATGTAGGTGAAAGTTTTCCCTCAAGGACAATGAATTTCTACAATTGCACGTGTACTTCTATATTGACAAATGTGCTTGACTTATGCTGGTTAGGTTTGACCAAATTAATGCACTTTGATTATCTCAATGCATCTTGGGGTGCATTGAGATCATCTAGGAACCGATTGTACCATATGGCTTCATGTGTACATATTTGTGGGCTAGCTTGTGAAGTATACAAGTTGGTTGTGGAAATATTCATGTAGGTGGAAAAGTTTTCCTTGGAGGACAACGGATTTCTACAATTGCACGTGCAATGATAATATTTTCCTAATTTCAACATAAAATGAAATTTACTTATAACCCAACTATCTCATATACATGCATGAAAATTTCAAAATTTTGTGGCATGTTTAGATGAGTAGTTCACAACCACAATGTTTTTATTGTTGAGTCTTTTGCAAGGAAAGATCTTTTAAAGGTCCCTCAAAGTTTGAGAAGCTTAGTAATTACTCTTGATGTACATTCTTTCCCATTGTTAGATCGAAGCTTAAGGTTTTTCAATAGTCTTAAAATTTTTAGCATTTCCCTTGTATTTCCTACCTACCATGTAGAAAGAGGCAGATTGTCATCTAGCTTGCAATGTAGCTATGAAACAATTCCAAAGGCATGTGGCTTGGTTGTCGAAAAAGGATTCATAATGTCGGTTATCATTAAAGTAGATCCCATACCTTGATAATTGGAAATCCATTTGACCATGTTGGGACATTAATACTACTTCTTAAATGAACCTAAGGAAACCGTTGGTGCCATAGATTGGGACCACTATGCATTATCATGCACACATGCTAATTTGGGTGCTACTACAAAACCTTATAGAATTACCATTTGTTATGATGTGCCGTATGTTCCTTTCTTTTGTTAAGAAGATGTATTACAAGTAGCACATAGCTTTAGGCTCATGTATTCTATTATCTTGCATAGCTTCCGTGGTTTAATAGGTTGTCTTGCTATTGCAAAATACATCTTATGAGATGTGCCTCCTTTGCTTGACCCTGTTATCTTGCACAACTTTTTTGGTTCAATAGGCTCTCTTACCATTGCAAAATACATCTTATTAGATGTGCCTCATTTGTTTGACCCCTCTGAGCTTGCCCTATAGTTGCTTAATGTGAACAATGTGACTTCTTGCATTTATTATCTAGGACATTCTTAGGGTATGGGTAATATTTCAATAAAAAAGTGTTGTATTTTTAGGCATGAATATACTTATCCCAAGTCTTTGGTTGACTTCTTGTATAAGCTTTTAGCATATCCAAAATAGTATTATTTGTTACTTAGGTTGATGAGAGAGTCTAGATTAAAAAGCTGAGAAAGTCTAGATTAATCCAAAATAATCTAGGAGTCGTTCCTAGATAGCTTTTAACCTTTGGAAAAGGCATGCATTCTACAATAGATATTGCCACATCTTTCCTTACAATTGGCCAGTAAAATTCTTTTGCCATCATGTGTAAGGTAGCAGTCACTTCCCTATTTCCCATGTATGGTGGCTCGTGTATTTCTTCCATTAATTATTGTCTAAAGGGTCCAATGATGCATAATCTCTTTTAGTAGAAAGACAATCATGCTATATATGATTAGGATTCTCTTTCTAGGACTCAAATTCTCAAATGGTTGAATATTTGTACCACTCATATGATTAATATTTGATTTCTTTCTTGAGGCATTTGCAGCTACATTTTCTTTACGGTTAACTCCTTATCTTTGTCCTATAACTGCACTCTTATTGGCTTCGACTTTCGACGTTCATATGCTATGGGGTGTCCCTCTAGCATCAATTGGTCTAGAAAAGAATGACACATTTAATTTTACGTGAACTTCTTTCAAAGCTTCAAAAATCTATCATGTTGTTTAGTCTAATGGAAATGTCTAGGCTTTTTAAGAAGTTCTATTCATGGTTTGTACAATAAATGCAAAGTTGTTGATGCGTCTCCTATAAAAACTGCATAACCCCAAAAATGACAATGTATATCCCAAGGTCTTAGTCGTGTGATAATACTCTCTATATTTTTTGAATTTCCTTGCATTCCATTAGCTAGTACAATATGGCCCAAGTATTAGTTTGGTCTTGAAAGAAGCTACTCTTTTCAGGATTATGTCTGTACTAAAGATCAGCATGTCATCAAAGAATACCACTCGATAAGCTTGATGTTTGAAAATCATTTGAGACATCATTGTACTAAAGGTTGTTGGAGAATTAATTAGCCCGAAGGGCATAACTAAGAATTCCCAACTCCCTAGTTGAGTTCTAAAGGTAGTATTATATATGTCTTCTTCTATGATATGATCGTGGTGGTATCCAAACTTAAGTTTAATTTTATTCAATATGTTGTCCCACTTGTCCAAAAAATCATCTATCCTAGGGATCAAGTATTTGTTCATTATTGTAATCTTGTTCAATGCTCAATAGTCCATGCCACGTGTACCAACCATTCTTCTTTTTCGCCAAAAGAATAGGTGCTCCATAGGAAAATCTACTATGTCTTATTAATCCTCTTTCTAATAACTCCTCCACCTACCTCTAAATCTCTTCTTGTTCTATCATGTTCACTCTATATGGAGCATTACATGGTGGAGTCTTAACTATTAAGATTTCTATCTTGTGGTCTTCATGGCTTCAACGAGGTAGTTCAAGTGGTAGATCCCTTAGAATGTAATCTATGAGGGACCGGCCAAAACTTGCACAATAAACCTCACCCCTGAAGGAGAGGAAGAAAAATTGGTATTCATTGGGAAACAACTTACACAAGAAGATGAAACAAACCTTAAAGAACTCCTAATGGAATATTGAGACTGCCTAGCATGGTCATACAAGGAAATGAATGGTATTTTACCAGAAATGGTAGTACACATGATACCTATTAGGGAAGGTGCCCAACCCTAAGGTATGTGGACCTCAGTCGGGGACAAATCCAAAATATGGCACCATAGTATATGAAAACAAACTAGAAAAACTCTTAGATGCCAGATTCGTCTATGAGATAGAGCACACTGATTGGGTTTCACCCATTGTCATCGTGCCTAAATACAACAAGAAGCTAAGAATATGTGTTAACTTAAAGAATGTGAATTTCGCCACAATCAAGGATCATTATCCCCTACCCTTAACAGAAACATTGTTGGAAAAGGTGGCAGGATCAGAGATATACAGCTTCTTGGATGGCTTCAGTGGCTATAACCAAGTGTAAATTGCTCCTATTGACCAATCAAAAACAACATTTGCTACAGAATGGGGCATATTTGCCTATAGAGTCATGCCATTCGGCCTTTGTAATGCCCCGGTCACATTCCAGAGAGTCATGTTCACAGCTTTCAAGTCATTTTTGAATAAGTTTCTCTAGGTGTTCTTGGATGATTTGTGCATCCACTCGAACAAAAAAGACCACTTCAAATGTCTTGAAGTAGTTCTAATAAAATGCAGGGAGTCTGGCATCTCCCTAAATCTGACAAAATGCCAGTTCATGAGTGACCCACGGAGTTGTTTTGGGACACATCATTTCTCAACATCGACGACACAAAATTAGGTATTAGCACCATAGATCATGGATGATGGCAGTCTGAGAAAGTCCACAAGTCCAAGGTCTAGAGATAAGATTTGTAGCTATGACCATATTCACCAAAATCAAGAGAGTTTTCTCTGTTTTTAATTGCTCTCTTTACCTGAACATGATTCAATAAAGGATTAATCCTATTTTTACAATCCACAATCAAGTGTATTGTTCCAAGAGCTACTCCTTTTGGCTAGAAAGTACATTTATTGGACACAAAAACTTCTTCTTTTAATGGGGACTTCTAGGAGGAAGTCTATCTGAGGTAGCCCATTGGATTTGTAATGCTGGATAGTAAGGTAAAGTGTAAGTTACATAAGACAATTTATGGCCTGAAACAAACTCCATGGGCTTGGAATAAGACTATACATAGTTATTTTACTAGCCACAGTCTCAACAATAGTAGAACTGAAAATATCCTCTATCTTAGTCTTAAGATAGAAGGGATTTGTTGATGGTCATACTTTATGTGGATGACATGTTGCTCATTAAAATGAGGACAAAATTATAGATTTTAAGGATGGAGCTTGAGGCCTATTTGAGATTGCAAATTCGGGGTTGTTGCCTTGTTACTTGGGAATTCAATTTATATAGTCAAAAGAGTGCATAGTCATGAAAGAATATACAAGTGTATAAATTGGATGTTACATAGGTTTGGAATTTGGGGTTGTTGCATTACTACTTGGAAATTAAGTTTATGTCGTCGAAAGAGAGCATAGTCATGAAACAATCCAATTATATACATAGGATGTTACATAGGTTTGTGTGAATATGGGATTAAGTTACCCATGTATGATCATAGCAGTGAACCTTTTCATGCTGCTTTATACATCCAACCTTATTTACTAATGCAACACATGCCTTGACATTCAATATAGATTGTCATAGGTGAGTAGATATATGCATAATATGAAAGCTACCCACGGGAGTGCAATTAAAAACAACTTCAACTACTTGGAAGGTGCCCAAATCTTGTTCTCTGCTAAGAAAGGTGACTTTCATTCTCATGCATTCAATGATTAAGTCGGCATGGTGACTATGATATTAGATAGTCCACTAGTGCAAATCTTAAAAGTAGAGGGAAAGGTTTTGTCACAATCTATTCCCTTCTGTTGAGAATAGCCTTACACAACTAGCCTTGCATTGTACAATCAATGGTACCATTGTATTTTCTCTTCACCTTGTGATCCCACTTTGTCCCAATAGCCTTTCTACATATGGGAAACTCTAATAGTTCTGTGTTGTTCTTGTCTATTGATATCAATTTAGCCTGCATGGATGCCATCCAATGCTTACCCTACCGAGAATCATCCATTAGGGGAGAAATGGGGTCTCAAAAGGGCCCCAAATTAGTGTTTCCTAATTTGGAGGAATTTTGGAAGGGATTTGAGGTGGACCAATGGGATTTCTCGTTTCTGTGGGGTGATTGCCATGTTGAGGTTGCAAATAGTCATTCATTAGGAAAGTTGTCGTTGGCTCCTCCTCTTACATAGGCGGCCACCCCCCCACCCTCCTCCACCATTTTAACCCAAACTTTACCTACCCCAGTCTGCTTGCCACTTGTACTTACCCCAATTTTACACCTTATTTGCCTCAACGCCATGGTGGGTCCCTATGGGCAAGATTATCTCTTGCTTTGGCCTATTGGTCAGTTTGCCCCTCTTCCATGGCTTCTTTGCTTTAGTCCAGTACCTCCTCCCTCCATTTGTTGGTTTGAATCTATAGCAGCTTGCTTGCTCTGCTATCCCTCTCTTGCACTTGCTTTGCTACCCCTCTCCCTCTAGAAGCACACTTTTGATCCACTGCCCTTCTCGCTTTGCTATCTCCTCCTGTGTTTCACCCTCAACATCCACCCTCTCACTTATTGAATGTCCCCATCAGATGATGGAGATTCATTCCTATTGTTTTGGACTCTCCTCCTATGTTTTATTCCTATTGAATGTCCCCATTAGATGCTGGAGTTTCATTCCTATTGTTTTGGACTCTCCTCCTATGTTGTAGCTTGTTTCCAATTGTTGTAGCTACACTACTCCATTTGCCTCTCTCTAATAGTAGACACCTTCATCCATCTCTTATTTGTTGATACATTGATGTGTAAGCATGATGAGAAAGTCCTCCACATGACCGTGTAATGTCGTGCTGTTTTTATGCCCTGCAACAACAAAATTGCATTTGGTGAATGGATCCATTGCACCTACAACTTCGACGACTAGATAGTCATGAGAGGATATTGTAAGGGGCCACATAAGCTTCCCAAGAGTGAGAGAGGTGATGTTTTTCATGAATGGAAGGGATGCATCTTGAACTTGAAGCTTGGGAAGAGAGGGTAGCTTTCAAAGGTGCAACATATCTTCATGGAAAAAGTGATTACCTCCATCAATTAATCAAGCTATGATACCATCACACTGTAAGCTCTTTTACTGTGCATACACTCATCACATTGTAATGAATCTATTTGAAATTCTATGTTGGGCTTGCTAGAGTGCATATTCATAAAAGAGATATTTCCTTTAGACTTGGAGGAGTGAACCGATGGAGGCGTTCATAGGGAAGTTCAATGCCATTCATGAAGATGAGGGTAAGCAAATGCATGCAGAAGAGAAGTCACTGTTCTTTACAAAGGAGGAATGTGTATTGGTATAATGATTCCTATCTTGTTCCAAAGGGGGGAGAACACTATAACTATTTTAAATACATTCCACAGCCACAACTTCAAGATAGACTGTGGAGAAGAATGTGGGCATCGCCATAAAGTTCACATTCACTTCCAAATAGGTGAAGGTTATCTTTGGTTCATGCCACTCCATATTTTTGTTTATGTTATCATAATATTGAAATGCATAGAACAAAGACTATGTGGTCATAAAAACATATATATGAAAATTCTCTTGAAAGGCTTGGGGAAAATTGGGGGAGTAGGCAAAATGAACAAAAGGTTGATGTGTTTCGATAACATGCAAGGACAATGTGGTTATTAGGTGCCATATATCATGATAGGCATTTTATTTTGCCTTTCAGTATAGGAGGTGGAAGAAAACATGTGTCCATTGGCTTCCCCTTGACTTGCTAAGACAACATAATGGTATGTTTACCCATTGAGCTTGATGGGGGAGATATCAACAATATGATTGTGTTATCACAATGGACTCAGGTATTTGAGGGGAATTATTGGTCATGGAGGATGGTATGTCAGAGTATTTCAACTTCACCTTGAATGGCCAAAGGGTATGTAAGGGACAAAAAGTTTATCCCAATGTCAATCTAATTCCTACAACATTGAAGATATAAATCAATGTATTTGACTAGGATGAATTTTATCCCTCCTACAACATTGAAGGTAGTAAACAATGAATTTGACTAGTGTGGGCATTTATTTAAGCATGAATGTTTTTCTTACTACTTAGAAGATTGAAATGTTATAAAAAATTGGGTGCATTTTAGTCCCTCAAGGTGACTTTAAACTCTACTTGGAAGAACCGCTTGTTGAGGACGTTGAGGAGATATAGGAAGTATAAGCCTTGTATTTGATCCCAGCATAGGGCCCTTGACTAGCATAGAGTGCTATTAACCTCTCCAAACGTGCCTAACGATGCACAATTGTGGAAAATTTGACGTTGGACCCTATCATTATTGATGGATAGGATAACCTATTTCTCCATGAGATTGAGACCCTTCTGGTGTGAGGGAGGAAAAGGCACTGGGTGTTTTGTTAGGTTTTAATGTTGACACCAACATCAAAGATCTCAGATTTTGGGATTTGGACAAAAAATTTCTTTGGACAAGACTAGCAAGTATGAAGAATGCAAACCCCTTCAATCTACAACTTGTTACTAGTAACACGGATTGAAGAAGCTTCAATCTCTAGCACAATGGAAATACTTGAGAGGACTATTTACATTAGAGCTTAGTAAGAGCTGTGTGAGGGATGTGCTTGAAGGATTTGGTCTAGTAGAGTCCTTATCTCTTTCCACACGATTTGAGAGTCAAGTTTGTATTTAAGTTGAATTATATAGAAAGTTTAAGAGAATTTTTAAGCCCCCCCCCTTCTCTCTCTCTTTCACTCACACACACACACACACACACACACACACTTACTATCCCTTCCTCCATTGGTTTGGCCACTTGCTCATTAGATCTCAACCCCCCTTAATTTCCCTAATTTCTTTTCCCTCAAACTCCCTTATTTCCCCTTAATTTGTCTCTAATTTTCTCAATCTCCCTTGTTTTTCCTAATCTCTCTCTCTCTCTCTCTCTCTCTCTCTCTCTACATCTATCCCTCTCTACCCTCTCCCTGTCTCTCTCTACCATCTCCCTATCTCCTTCATTGGGTTTTTTAAATCTCTTAAAATCCCCACCCCCAAATTAAACCCCTCATTCTTTTCTCTCTCCTTATTTAATTATTATTAATTTTTTCCTAGTCCTTTATAAATTTCTCCTTTCTCTTCTCTAATTTATAAACTACCCTTAAAAAAACCCCCTTACTTCCTTTTATTAAACTCTTTTTTGCCCCTTATTTACTCTGTTTATTATTGCTCAATTTTTTAGAATTGCTACTTTCCTTTATTCCTTCCAAACAGTCCCCTTATTTTACTTATCTTTCCTTTTTGTTCCCCCCTTTTCCTAATACCTTGTTTATTATCCTATTTCCTTTCCCTTAATGCTTTCCTCTTGCCCTTAATTTCTTCCTTTTTTATTTTCCTAATTTCCCTTACTAATTTATATTTTCTTGTCTAAATTTCCAGCAAACTCTTGCCCAATACCCCCCGTGCTAGTACCTCTCATGTTTTTGCCTTCTCTAGACTAGCCGACTGCCTCGCGGCTCCTTCCTGTCATAATTCTTATTTTTCCCTTTTCTAGTTAGTTGTATCTAATTCTCCCCCTCCTTTACTGGTTTCCCCCTAATAAAAAAGAACCCCCCTTATTTTATTTTTACTTGTCTCTTCCCCTTTCTATTCATTTTAATTTCCCCCCTTCTATCCCCCCCTCTTTCTTTATACATAAAACTTTCCCCCCCTCTTTCTTTATACATAAAATCCCCCCCGCCCCTCTATTTTACTTTAACCTCTTTCATTTTAACTAAAGACTCCTTACTCTGTTCTTCTTTACCTCTTGCCATTCTATGGCACCTTAGTTTTTATTAATTTCTTTTGGTTTTTTTCTATGTTCCTTCATAAGACCCCTTACATTAAACCCCACTCTCTCTTCCTCTCTCTCTCTCTCTCTCTCTCTCTCTCTCTCTCTCTTACAATAACCCCTCTTTTTTACCCTTTATCTACTCCCAAGTTTTCCCTCTTTTTCTTACACTTTTTGAAAATATTTCCCTCCTTTCTTAAACCGCCTCAGGCTACCCCTATTTTATTAAATTCCTTTTAATACCCTTTCTCTCTCTCTCTCTCTCACTTTTTTCAAATTGCATTAACTTTCTAATACAAATGTGCATTATTTTTTCTTCAAAAACCTTTGACTAATAGTGCTAAACATTGCTCCATATTAAACCAAAACTTTTTCTACAAAGGTTCATTATCTTCACTACTTAAGCTTGATAAGTTTGTGGCAAAAGCATCTATTTTTATTGTGACTCCAATAACAAGGGAGGGGTGTTGATGACACCTGTCTTCCCAACCAAAGTTAAAACTGGTTCTCACTATTTGCTTGTTGGATGGTGGCAGGTAGGCAGACTCCCCTCTTCAATAAAAGTGATGCTGCCAATGACTTATCAAAGCTATACTGCTCACATTTTCTCTTTTAGAAAAAATTGTTCATCCTTTAATGATGCTACTTCGTTTTTTGTGATGTGTATTGAAAAGTTTATCTATTAAACATTTCTCTTTCCTACTCCAAATTCGTCTACTCTTTAAAATGTTTACTATACACACACCGATGCATGCACGCACACACACACACGTGCGCTTGCACATGCGTGCATGCACGCATGCACAAACACACACATTTTTTGAAACCTGTACTCCCTCACACACACACACACACACACACACACACACACACACACACACACACACACACACACACACACAATGTACACACAATTAGTCTTTAGAGTATTGGGACATCTTTTGCAACCACATAATGTATTTATTGATACTTTGATTTTTAATAAATTCTTTTGTTGGAATTACATACATGAGCTGGTCCAAAACTTGTTATAACATCTTCTTGACAATCTATTCCTCATGAAAATAAATTAGTGCTTCTAAATATCTTTTTCGTAATTGTGGGTTAAATCCATAACTCATGTAAAAACATCCCCTAGCCCTACAATAGTCCTACACATACACACATACACATATACACACACGCTTTTCACCCCACTCATACCCCCTTACACACATACACATAATTTTACATACTCTAGCAAGTCCAACGTCCTTGACAAGTCCTAATCCATTCCTCACGTAAATTTAATGTGCAAAAGTTTCTTCTAACGCCTTTTGGGAGGTAATACTCAGGTGATGTCCTTTCTTCCCCTATCCCTACTCATTCCCCACTTGTTTACGGTTCTAAAAATAGTGTATGCCTATGGGTTTTAATGGTTTATAAGATCGCATATATTTGAACATTACGTAAGTTTCTTTGAGATAGATCAAAAGCTAGGAAAGGATGTCATCCTTGGCCTAATATGCGGTGGCTATGGGGAACATTAATGGTTGGGTGGTGCTACCTACTACTTTAGAACTCCCTCTCCCTTCATACTGTCGTACTTTCATCCACACAAAATTCTCCCTCTTCCGAATCTTTCCCCACCATCCATGGCTTCACCTCAGGTACACTCGATTTCGAATTGTGGCCTCCATGGCTTTTTTCCTTCCCCTCATACGGACAACTGCTCGCCTGCTATGAAATCTATGCATGCTTGGAACTTTGGGTTCTCTTGTTCTCTCCTACGAGATCTGCCGCCGCAACGCTGCTTGCGTTCTCCCAAAAGTCTCCTGCAGATGCGTCGTACCCTCCCTTTTTCTCAATCTTGTCGCTATATATTGGCTGCTCCTGTGCGACATTGGTCACTTTGGCCTCCCTCCCTAGTTGTCGTCCTGCGCATGGCTGGCCACGCTACTCTGGTAACTCATATTCCAAACGTGGGATTGTAATGCGCGTTCGTTCCGGTGTGTTTGCTCTGGTCTCCAACCTCTTGGGCACATCACTTGCTGTCGTGCCGTGCGTAGCCGTAGGCACAACCGATAGGTGCTTCTCACTAATGCATGGCACTTCATTTCGGTTCAAAGCGGATGCTTTGCCCCTCCGAATTCCCTCAACCCCGCCTACCGGCCTGACGTGAGGATTTATACGTGCGCTTGTCTCGACCTTTGCTTCGCTGGTCTTTTCTTCTATTAAACGTTACATTTACTCTAGTTAAGGTTACCTAACCTTCTCGTTAGCTTACGGTTGTTTAGACTAGGTTAACCTACTCTTTTGTTTCCTTAGTGTTTCGAGTGTGTAGTCAGTAAGTTAGGTAGTTATTAACATATTAGTCTTGGCCTTAATTATTTGCTTAATGCAAGTTAAGCTAACCTCTATTTTTTGTTTACTTACTGGGTTAATTAAAAGTGGTTTTATATACTTAGTTAGTGAACCAGAGATGTCTTTTTGCATGCTTTTTGAGAAACGTCCTTATGATAAAATTTCACGTCTAATGCTTATAGCTTTACGATTATGTGTACTTACAAACTATTTTCATGGCCACCATTTTAATTTTTCACTTGCTTCTACGTAAACGCTATAATTTTTTACAATACTATAGTGGCAAGTTGTCCCTGCTTAGATCATGGATAGCTTTTTAATGGGGTTGCAATATTCCTCATGTTGGTTTAGTGGTCACTTTGTAGATAATGGTCAGTTTTTTGACGCTTACTCGATCTACTGACAAATGTATGTCTTCTTTTTAGGACATAGTTGGTACTTATGCCCCTCGCAAGATGGCCTGGGTGTTCATCAACATGGATCCTATCTATATTGCCTTTGTCAATAAAACATTGAAGGAAGATAGAAAAGAAGGATTGATATTACATCATGCTTACACAAGTGCTAGAACACGACCCTTCCTTCCTCAGAATTCTAAGAAAATGTTAAAGTGAGAATACTCTAGTCATGACCTAACTTGAGCTTGTCTCTTCCATGATCTTTTGAGATACTATTTTGGCCTACCTGGTTTGAAGCATCTCCCTTTGCAACATGCACTTGCCATGGTCTTTTTTACTCTAATGTATTCCCACCTTATTATGGATCATGTCGTAAGTTTTTCGTGTGTATGCAACTACTTGTTATTTGTTGCTTTATTATAAGTTCCTAACACACTTACAGAGTTAACATTTTCATGCCTCCTCCATGGAAGGCTAGGTGACTTTGTTTGAAACAATTGTCCATTCTAGTGCCTCCTTCTTGCAAAACTAATTGTGCCTCCTCTATGGAAGGCTTGGCCAGTGTCCTCCCTTGTTTTACTATCTATTACCTCCTACATGGAAAGGCTTAAATTATTTTTTATCATGCCTCCTCTATAGAAGGCTAGGAATAATGTGTTTTGAAAATAATTCTCCTTAGTAATACCTCCTATATGGAAGGTGTGCACATCCTTTGCCTAAATAATTCATAATACATGCTAAGCTATGACACAATTTAATGTGTAGATGTATGTCTGGACGGGCCTCTTACCTTTTACTTGGAAAGCTTACCTTTTCTATGCCTCTCCCATGAAATACTAGGTCACTGTCTTTTGTTACAAATTTCCTTCTCTGCCTCCCATATGGAAGGCTAGGAAATTGAGTCTCAAATTTATTGTCCTTTCTAATGCCTCCTATATGGTAGGCCAGCACTTATGTCTTCAACATTTCATGATGTCTCCCTATGCTTTATGTGCAATTATGAATCTGGATGTGCCTCTTTCTCCTAGGTAAAGCAATAACAAGCCGGGGTGTGCAAGCATTACTTCTCTACCCATTTAAAACTTAGTTGTTCTAACAACTGGTTTTCTCTGGATGGTGGCAGGTAAGTAGACCCCAATTGTGGAGTATTGGACACCTGAAAGATTTAACTTTTATTTCGTGATGTACTTGCAAGCTTTACGTACTATTGGAATATAATACAGTGGTCACTTATTATAAATTTTTAAGAGCTTTGGACTATGGTTTGTGAGCTACGGTACAATCTCATCCTCAATGAGATCAACCCTTGCCAAACTATCTATTTCAATATCTAAACCAATGTGGAGATCTACAAATACATTTAGCCTACTACTACTTGTGCTACTGTGCTCATCAAAATTATCATCACCAATGGTAGGCTCGACCTCATGGGTAATGGCCTGAATATCTATATCTCTTATCTCATGGTCATCCTCCTCTCTCGTATCTTGATCATCATCACCTCCATGGCCATGATTATCCTCCATATGCTCCATATTATAGTAAATGTACTATACATCACTTTGGAACGTGGCGTAATAGGCATGACGTGCCGCCACCTATTATTATCCACCATTGGTTGATAGACAACCTATTCAAACACAAATACAAACATGTTATTTTCCTTGCATTGAAGGTATCAAATATAGAAAAGTGAGTATTTTTATATATGTGTACAATACGTGTTCACATTGTTGCGATAGTACTAGTGTGTTCTTCTTGCTTTGCCAAAAATTTATGGAGTCAATAGTTACAAAGCCACTTGCATGGCATTTGATTTTTGCATTAGGGTCTCTTTCCACCATGTCCTTAAACCACTTGACATCAAAAACATACACAAAGAAGGGCCGAAAGTCAAGCTTAATAATATCTTGGATTATGCCACAATAATCATCCATGGCTCTAGTGGCTCCCTCAAAGCTAGCAATGACGTTGCAATCTTGTGTGTTTCTCTTATCATCAATCCGTTGTGTCCAAAAATGCTTGCCCTCACACTATATAGCATTGAACATAGTACACTACACTAAGACAAAATCAATTAAATAAGAAGTCTAAATTGTTGGAAGCTCCTAACTTGTGTATAACATTCTATATACTGAACTTTTGCATGCATCCTTTAGCATACTCCCATTCTTCCATTGTGATATGCATCCCCTCATCTCCTCTATGCTTTCTCCATTTTGTCAATTTGCTAATTGACATGAATATCCTTTGGAAATGCTCTTAGATGCTCAGCGTATGGCACACAAGATCCATGGTGTGTACGAAAGAGGGCCCTTTCTCCTTGTCTTCTTGCCTTTGCATTTTCATATCTTGTCACCCATGTTTTCATCACATCACTATTAAGCATGCAATAGAGGTTTAGATTATTAAAGCAACAACTCCCTATCCATTACTTTGCTCCGTCCTTTCCCTTGAGGCACAATAGAGCTCATCCTTAGGTCTTCTTCATCTCTCCATAGTCGTGGGAGAGAGCTATCCACTGAGAAAGATCCAATATATGATCCCCACTAAGCCTAGTGCACACAAGATCAGCGGAAGAACTAAGGAGGCTCAAAGCACACTAAATAAGACATGAGAGAGAGATAGCAAATCTATATCTCTTGCAATGTGTGTTCAACAATACATGATAGGCTTCTTATATAGAGAGTGCCTTTAGAATAGTCAACACTTATGGGATCCTCTCATCCACATCTGTCCTTGTGGATATCATCAATCCACATCTCCACATCATGTAGTCCACATCCTAGGGTGGCTACTTTAATTCTTTCCTATACCATACCTTAGCCCTTTAATCTATGTGCTCATGGCACCATATCTCAACACCTCCCCTTGGTGCCATGATCCTTTGGCTACTGCAAGGTGGTCAGATGTGAGTTACATCCCATCACCTCCCCTTAGTGCATGCATTGCTTAAGGAGGTCAAGTGTGGCTTTTACATGTCAATACCTCCCCTGGGTGCTTTCATAGCTACTCTTAGGTGGTCAGGCTTGATTACAAAATATAGGCAAGGTTGGCAAGGTTTTTGTTTCTCAATACATTCCATTATGTCACCTTTTGGCTCATGGCTTGATGATGATGGCATTCACTTCTTTGCTTGGTGTAGCTTCATGCATGATGCTTTGTTCTTCCATGTGCTTTGATGCTTTGTGTGTGGATGCCATGCTTTGTGCTATAGTCATCTCATGCACTTGAGCTTTTGGCATGCTTATGACAATGATGTGTGCATTCATGCTTTGCTTTTCCATTTGTTGCAAAGGTCTTACCAATTTATTTCTTTCAATATTGGCAGTGTCTAATTGCTAACAATTATTCTGACTTAAAAGATGCGTAGAGCTTGAAAAGACGATCACTTTTCCTTTTTGGAGCATGTCCAAATTCTTTTTGGATTGCAAGTTACGGCTTGTCGAAGTTTTTGTGAAGAAGAGGGGGCCTTGATGATGTGGCAAAGGTTGTTCACATGCTGCACTCACATTGTGCTTAACAAGGGGCTCTGTGCTTAGGTGGCACTTAACTAAACCTACCCCTAACCATGGTTATTGTGAATTGACCCTTCAGGGGTTGGCTTGACCAATCCTATCTACTTGTTGACCAAGGTTAATTCTACGCAAGTTAAGTTAACCAGTAGTCAATGACCACACCCAACTAACCAAGGTTAACTATGGTTGGATTAACTTAACCACAGTTCAACCTTATCCTGCCACGTGGCTTTTTGTGGGAGCCTTAGCAATGAAGACTTTGAAGAAATCTCTTAGGACTGAGCGTGATGGCAACGACATCCATGAAGATGAGAAGCGACGTGAAGAAGACAACCGCAGGTGTTTGCAGCGTGGAGGCATCCTCGGAGCTACCATCGACCGAGATTATGGGAAAAGTACTTGGAAAAATGGATCTGCCTCAACAGATCTTGGAATCGCATGCATATTATAGGAAACATCGACAAAGAATTGCATTGTAATTCATTGCCGACCGCGTAGCTCTGAGCTAGCACTCCTCCTCCCAAAACACACACACCATGCTTGCTACAAGCTCTATCGATCGCGAAGTCCTTTTGACTGTCAATGATATCTGCTTCCACACATGATTGATGTTTTGATCAAAATCTTGTGCTCACAGTTGTTGCAGCTTCTTTAGACCCGTTTTGTAGCCTTTTACCAAACTATCCCAAAAGAGCTTTACATGCTGTTTGGAGCCACGGGCTAGCAGAGAAGCGATGCTTTGGCACTGTGGGCGATGGAGGAGGCTGAGCATGGAGATTGGAGCCTTCACTTATGACTGTTGTTGATGTCGAGACCACTTCCCGACTCCCTTACTGAGTTGCTTGGAGGCTTGTGGCTCCTTGCTTGAAGCTCTTCTCAGCTATGCTATGAATAGCAATACACAGAGGTAGCAAACCTGTGGTTGATGAAGTCGTAGAAGTCACTAAAGCTCGCTATGCTTGTTGTAAGGCTATGAGGCTTATTGTTGCAGGCTCCTTTTGCAAAGGTTGCTGAAGCTATTGCTGTGGCGATGCCGCTTGTATGCTTAGCACAACTACTATAAGAGTCGTTTGTTAACGGATGGTTGTAGATAGAGCTTCGAGCTCTCTCTCCCTCTCTATTACTCAATGACGAAAAACTCTCTCTCTCTTAATGGATGGAATTGTATCAAAATGGACGGAAATTCTCACAAGTAATGCGGAAGTTTTCTCTCAACGTGGAAGTGAATGAAATGCGCTCATAATCACTCAAGAACTCTCAATCAATCACTCATCTACCTAGGATTTGTGGGCAACCTATGCTCTGATACCATGAGAAAGATCCAATATATGATCGCCACTAAGCCTAGTGCACACAAGATCAGCGGAAGAACTAAGGAGGCTCAAAGCACACTAAATAAGACATGAGAGGGAGATAGCAAATCTATATCTCTTGCAAAGTGTGTTCAACAATACATGATAGGCTTCTTATATAGAGAGTTCCTTTAGAATAGTCAGCACTTGTGGGATCCTCTCATCCACATCTGTCCTTGTGGATATCCTCAATCCACATCTCCACATCATGTAGTCCACATCCTAGGGTGGCTACTTTAATTCTTTCCTATACCATACCTAACCCTTTAATCTATGTGCTCATGGCACCATATCTCAACATCCACATCAATAAGAAACTCAAAAATATATAAAAGTGACTCTTGTACCAACCAACCCTTAGCCATGCTACCTTCGGGCCTTGCATTTAGCCTCACGAAACCCTTCAAGGTCTTCATGAAGTGGTTGAGGAAGAACAACCATTGTGCATGTATAGTGCTGCATATAGCTATCTCATCCGCCAAATGCACTATGAGAAGTAGTTGGCTTATGAGCATAGAATGTGGAAAGGTATCCTCCACTAAACAAACCACCTCCACTGACATAACTCAAGCATCCTCAAGCATGATGGGATCTATTTCCTTTGAGCTCACATACCTAGAAAGAAAAAAGTGCACCATAAAAGCAATATGAAAACCTTGCATCACGCATTGATAAGCTTCACATTTTGTATAGTGTGAAGTACCTCACAAGCTTGCCCATCTTGTAAATACAATCCTTCACATCCTTCGATGCACTATGAGAAATACTAGTAGGTAGAAAAGACATGCCCATTTGGCCTCTCTTATGGCCAAGCTTCATGCATCCTCCATATGGTGCGTAGATCCTCCCTTATGCTCAAGGAATCTCATGTCCCATTCAAATGTTCCCAAATGGTAGAGATGCCAAATGATAGAGACGCCATTCAAATGTTCCCAAATGGTAGAGACACCACATTCTTCAAGATATGCATGGGATGAAGCAAGTGATTGATCTTGAGGTGGGACCAATGTGGTAGCTAATAAAAGATGGAGTATCTAAACAAAATATGGTGTTAGCGTGCAATCTTTATTTCCATTCAATATAGTACACAATAGTTATGAACCCTTACCGGCTCATGCCATGTGGAGGAGTCATCGTAGAAATGTCCCAAATTTGCTTCCAATCTCTTACAGCATTGAGTGACTGTGGGGGACTTCATTCTAAGGGTCGATATATCTAGGATAATTAGGTGGGAGCAATCGATGATGATTCTCATAGATGACCTTATTCAAGTCCTCTGGTCGTGAAGCAACTAGCAAAGGACCACAAACAAGACATGCATGGTAACCCAATGTAGTGAGACCTAAACAATAAATGCAATTGCGTAAGCAAGGTGGGTTCCCAATGCCACATCAATTGCCTACTCATAATTAAAAGTTTACTACTGAACACTCGCCATAACGTGGGAAGTCATGCATCGTCCACATCAAGACTGCCTTGCATGTGAAGTCCTGTGAGATGAGGGAGGCTTGCTCATGTCATGCACCTCGATACCTCCCCAAAGTATCTCTAGCTCATTAATCAAAGGCTCCAAATAAACATCCACGTTTTTGAATTTATGTTTCCTTGGATTTAGAAGGGATAACATAACATGTCCTTTCTTAATCGCCATAGAAGGAGGAAGATTATAATTCACCACTAATATCACTGGCCATACATTGTAAGAGGTGCTTTTGAGACCAAATGGGTTCACACCGTCCATACCCAATCCAAGTCTCATGTTCCTAGGTTCTTCCTTGAAGCTTGGCTGCATGTCTTCAATATGCTTCCACGCAGGAGTGTCTGCGGGAGATCTCCACTTGCCATTGGTTGATCGATGGGAGGAATTCCATGACATGAGCTTTGCAATGGATTTGCACTTGAACATATGTTGTATGCGAGGGATTATGGAAAAATGTCGCAGAACCTTATGAGGCACATCCAAAGTTTTGGGATCTACTCTATATCTTGCCTCGTCACAAGTAGGACACCCTCGAGCCTCCTTATGTGCTCCATGAAATAGACCGCAATCATTGATGCACTTGTAATCCAACCCTCCAAGAGATGTCACATGGTGCCTCACCATATCTCTTGAGGTCGGTAATTTATTCTCCCTTGGAAGCATTTTAGACAATAGCCTGCACGTGAAGACCATAAATAAGAAAAAGTATTCCAGTAATTGATCCATTAGCATAATTCACCATGTTTACAAAACAAAAAGCTTACTTGAGTAATGCATTCAGACTTGCATTGCTCCATCCATAAATGGTCTGCAAGTTTAATAACTTGAGGGAGGCATGTATAATAGAGAACGTGCACCCCTAAAATACTGGTGTCAATGCTGCAGTAAAAAGATCGTCCTGCTCCATGCTATCATCCCTTCCAAAGGACTGCTGGACAAATAAATCTCGCACCATATCATCGAACACCTCCTCCTCCATAGCCTCATGAGGTAATGGTGGAGGGATACTATTACCATCACTTCATGCATCCATAACATTCCCTCCTGAAGATCCCACCTCATATCATGGATGCTTCGCCTCCTCATGACGAGCATAGGGCAACATATGCGGGTGTGGGACTGCATCCTGTATAAAATTAGAAAAGGATCATATATCAAACACTTGAACACCCATAGGTTTCTCAATTAACCTTAACACTTTAACACTTACCATGGATATGATCGCATCCCATTCTCTGTACTTTGAGATCTGACTGAGTGTAATTCTACATGCACGATACATGTTTCCTTGACATCGATCACACATACATTTGATTTTTTGTCATACATACATTTAATTTTTTGCTCCAACCACATTTCTCAATGGTGGATATGGAGGGATTCATCCTCGCTGGAGGTACTTGTTGAAGATGAAGACATCCTACAAATAATAACAACTCAAAAAAAGTGTTAGTGCTTGTAAATTTAATCCCAAAACTATGTAATGCATGTATTAGCACCTCTGTACTGTGAAATGCATCTATAAGCATGTTTAATACACAGTGTAGATGTGCCAATAGGCACGCTAACTTGTTTTTAAACCTACATTTCATTAATTTCCTCACTCTGCCATGCTTACATTCCTTTCAACACCCACATCCACCTCCAAGAGGAACTCTTTCTAGAGTATGCTTTACCCTACTACAAATAGAAGCCTACATTCACCTTAAACCTTTGTATCTTCTAGGCAAGATTATTGAAAGTGGTAGCATGGTATATATCAGCATGGCTAGGCTGAACCCCATGGCCTAACCTGCGAGCTTAGGCTTCATCTTGCAGCTCTTAGGAAGACCATTGTATTTAGAATAAATGCTAGAATATCTATCTCTAACCACCGCTCTTCTCTAGATAAATAAAAAATTTACCAGCTGCTGATTGGTTTTTTCATAGACAATGAGGCAACCATAACTTTTAAAGATTTGCTCAAATCACTTTGAAGTTAAAAGCAATGTTATTTGCTAAAAGATCAGGTACACTTTTATCTTCTTAATCGAAGTTAGGTTCTACTTTGTTCGGATGCTATGTGCATCGCAAGAAGGGGGTGGGAGGTCCCTATAGATTGTCTCTTTTTTTCACAACGATTAACAAAAGGTTAGAGAAGCAGCCTTCTTATGCTGCAATGCAATAACACCTATACCTAATACTAGGCAAATGAAGTCATAGTTTAACAACGATTAACAAAAGGTTAGAGAAGCAGCCTTCTTATGCTGCAATGCAATAACACCTATACCTAATACTAGGAGAATCTCTTAGTCGAGACGGAGAATCTCTTCTCGACTAAGAGATTCTCCTTCTACAGAATGAGAATAGTGACTTGAAGCATAGTTTCCAACAACTAGAGGAAATAGTAAATGTTGCTACAATAAGCTAGGTCCCCACTTAGATTTAGATGATGAGTTAATCTCTAAGTAGATAGAAGTGGGGCATTGAAAGTTGAAGGGGGAGATTCAAGAAAGCTCAAATGAGAAGTGAAGAGCTCTCTAAATGCACAAGGCTTTATATGGTTGCAAAAGGAAGTAAAGGAAGTTGAACACAACTCAACTCAAAGAAGCTCAAGATTCAAGGGCTACCAAGATAGCTAGAATTCAGCAGAAGGCTCTTGGCAAGAGACTTAGGAAAAAGACAACAAAGCTTTATGAGGCATTGAGTTCGAAGATTTAGAGTTTGAGATTAATAAGGAAGGAGTGCATAGAATTCTTACTTTCAAGTCAAGAGTTGAAGGAACACAGATCTTAAATAGTCCAAGTTCAAGGGATTAAAAGTGTGGATAATAGAGGAGAGTCATAAAAGCTTAGCTAAAGAACAAAACCTCAAAGCTTGCAAAAGTATAACTGGCCAAAAAGAAGACACATGAGCTATCTGTATGAGATGGCATGGCATTGATCAAAGACTTCAAAGCTAAACTAATAAACTAATAAAGCTTCATGGCACTAATCAAAGACTTCAAAGCTAAACTAATAAACCTGAAGTCTATAACTAATGTATTGCTTCTTTTCATTCACGAAAGTAATCAATGATATGAAACTAGAATGTCTTTTAGTTTATAGATTGGGGAAAGCTTTATTACCTCATATACTAGGGAATTAAAAGATTTTGGAGCATTAATGCTCATAACATGATGCAATTTCTTTGTATAGGCAAAGTACTTCCAAGAAACAATAGATGATCAAAGGACATGTTTTATTAGCATTGCCATGTATGAGGCAATGCTATAAAGGAGAATTGGATTTTCCTTTGTCAATTTCCATGTGTAATTGTTTGAAAAAAGTCAATTGGGTTGACATCCTTTTATGGACAAAGCTTTAACCTTTAGGCTAAAACTACCTTTCAATAGCCCAACATACTTAAAAATCATTTGAAAGGTGCCTGCTAGATTGAAATGTAGCCCCCATGCGTAGTCTAGTCGTGGAATCTTGTTTACCCTAGAATTAAATTAAGGGCTTAGCATTTTCTTTCCCCTAGTGTTGTGAATAAGAGTGGAGCCATATGCATGGCCATACGGGTGAAGAAGTGGATGTCAAATGGCTATACTCGGGCGCACACCTTTAATAGCTTGTTTTCGAGGCTTTGACATCATACGATGGAAATAGCAAAATCAAAGGGTAGTAAAAGATGACACTTTCAAAAGTATGCATGCTCGAACGTAAAGGGAGTACATGGTGCCAAGTTTTCTTGAAATCCACCCAAAAGTCCAAGATGGAAGTATGGAACTCTCATTACAATATCTCCATCCATGGAATCATTGCATGTGGGCACCCTCCAAGCATCCATTTACATATGTGCTGCCATGCATGTGGCCGAGCTATATTTTGCTGTGCATGCAGCCTTAGTTGTTGCAGTCCAGACAACATTTGTGTAGGCCTAAAGTTCACTGCAGGAGCTCCTGGCCGGTGGCTTTTGTAGTATGCCCCTTCACATTCAGTGTTGGAAGCCGCTGCATGCGCCTTGGTCGGCTATGTGTAGCTGCTAGCTAGTAGCAACTTCTGGAATCCAGACTCTATGGGCGGTTGTCGCTGATTCAGAGCGGGGAGTCGGGACCATGGAGGGGGCTCGTCGGGACTCGGGAGAGTAGCGAGCTTTTTGTCACAAGATTCCAGCGTGACCTGTAGTGGAAAAAGCTGTAGTCCGTGTCGGAAACACTTTCTGTAGTCTGGCTCGTGACTCCAGCGTGTTCTGCCATCTGCTGTTAGCCTGTTTATTAGCCTGTTTATTAGAATGGTGTGGGAATTGGAATGGACTTTTCATAAAATCTTCTTCGATGAATGCGGTGCTACAGCGCACAACGGCTGCATTCTGTCAATTTGTTTCCTGACGTCAACAACACACGAGCCAGATTTACCAAAAGGAAGGACTCATCAGGAGTAGGACGTAAAATTCAAACGCTTGACAGTCGACAGACTGCTCAACGTGATGAACATCTATTACTTGAGGTCGCTAGCTGCTGCAGGCTGCCCTGAGCATTGAATAGGAAGACAATCCATCTAGATTCTGGTGATCCCAGTCTTCAGCTGCCAGCAAACAGCAGCATCCTTCAGAGTTCAGCCTCAAAGTTCAATCTGTAGTAAAGTAGTGGAGGCAGCTCTAAGGAATAATACTAAACGAGAGTTTGAATTTCATGAGTAGACACTACTACGATCTTTCAATATCCACGACCAGTCGAGAGAACCCAAGTTCCTTCTTGAATGTCCAAGTGGTAAAGAGGTCTGTTGCTTAATGTAAAGAGGTCTCCTTGCTTAATGTAAAGGCCATCATACGTTCAACTAGACCAACGCTTTACACATAGGATTCTCCCTTGGATCCTCCCTCCCCACATAACATGGACTTCGTTCCTTTTGCGGCGTGAGGATTTCCAATACTGATGAAATGTGAGGTGCTCTAGTACGGCCGGACACGCATAGTAAGTGTTAATTAGATGCATTGTTGCGACACAATAGTTTTGCAAGTATCTTTGACGGGGAAGAGTCAATCGAGTACACAGCTTCGCTGCAATGGATTGTTGGTATTTGCAAACATGCTAGTGTTGCCTCAGTCTCAGTGACATCAGTTTTGACAAGACGTATGCTGAGATCATCTTTAGCTTCAATGGATGTAGCGTGTCAAGACCCAGTTACTTGGCATCTTCGACATTTAGGTCCGGTTCTATTTTCATAGCATACTTCAACGGGTAGTACGATAGACCGGTATTTGTGATTCTTTAAATATTCATATGTCCTTGCCATAGTAATAAGACTACAGCATGATATGGTATGACATTTCAGTGCTTTTGATTTGGGTGATAATACAACCATCAATGTGTCTTTGGATGTATTGACAGCTTTGTGTCTGGATGGTCATCAAATGGAAACCCATACTTGCATTTGCTTGAAATTTGCGGATCACGCTTGCAAGAATTGTTGCAATTATGTATCTGCTTTCTTTGCACCAGCCTTCGTAGTTTCATCTCTGAGGAAGCATGTGAAAGCTGTGAAACCCAATCCTCGTCATATGAAACATGGGCGTCTATTTCATTTGTCACTTGCTCGACATCATCATCATGGAGCCATAGCATAATGTGCGCATGAAGCGATCCATGATTTTGCATTTCATACCTAATCAAGTAACGATTGACTCTTCCCAATAAGCCGTTGTTGCTAAAAATATATTTTTGCAAGAACTGTTGCAACCTAAGGTGGAAAATCATGGCACACTCAATATGGCAATCTTGCCAAGTGAACTGTGGGTTGTACTGCTTTACAAGTTGCTCAAGATCGTGAAACTCTAGCCATCATGTGTCTATAACCTCATCAACCATTAATGTCAAGAATATATGCGGTAGACCCCACTCATCCACCATTGCCATTAGATCCTTTAGGTTTCTTCTATGCCAGGAGGGAGAGCCTGGGATTGTTGCTGGGATCTCGAATTTGATTATGTTTCTTATCAAGTCTTCAGTTGTTTTGTTTGGTCTTTCACGGTGCTTTTGATCGATATCTCTTTGAAAAAAGGCTGTTTGTGTCCTGTTTGCTACTCCAAATGCTAAAGCTCTAAGGTTTTCTTCTTTAGGCTTTTGCTGAGTTTTTGTGAGTTCCTATGCCATCCACACTTGTAGACCTTTCAGATTGTTGGATTTTCTAAGAATCTACATTCTTTCCACCCTTGTCTTGAAAGTAAGAATTGCATGCACTCCTTCTTGACCAATCTCAGTGTCTGAATTTTCCAACTCAATGTCTAATAAAGATTTGTTTTCTCGTAGGTCTCTTCCCAAGAATATTTTATTACATCCTAGTTGTCTAATAACCCTCCAATCCAAAGCTTCATTGAGTTGATCTTCCTTTCAGTTCATTCCTTTAGTTCCTTCTGCAATCACACATCTAAGGAGCTCTTCATTTCTCCTTTTATCTTCTCTTAAATCTCTCCCTTAAGCTTCTTATGGATCTCTTCTATATGGATAGATATTAACTCATCATCTAAAACTAAGTGGGATTTGGCTTGTTCAATTTGAGCTCAGTAGCTTCCACTCTCTCCTCTAGATGCTAAACTCTATGCTTTAGCTCAATGTTCTCCTTTCGGATAAGGATAATCTATTGTTGGAGAAGATGTATCACTTCATTTTGCCTGATTTTAGAAAAAGATGATGCAACTTTTGTAGCATAGGAAGGCTACTTCTCTAGTTTTCTATCGCTTATTGAAGGAAAAAAAAAGACAATCTATAGGAAAACCTCTGTTCTTATGATGCACATAGTGACCAAATGCGGTAAGATTTGTATTTTATGTAGAAAGAAAAGTGTAGCTTATCTTCTAAGGACTAACATTGCTTTTTACTTCAAAGTGATCCAAGCAAACCTTGAACAATTACGATTGTTTTTTTGTTCGTAAAAAAACTAGTTAGGAGCATCAACAACCTAGCAAAACGTTTATCTCATGAACAATGTTGGTAGTAGAGAGACCTCTTAAGGTTTGTTCTAAGTAATATCATATTCTTAAAAGTAGCCTCACCCCTTAGTCTAGGCCATGGAGTTTAGCCAAGCTAAGAGTACTAGGAGAGAAGCTGAGTAGGAGTTGAAGGTAGTATTGCCATAAGCCACATGCAAGAGTACTAGGAGAGAAGTTGAGTAGGAGTTGAAGGTAGTATTTCCATAAGCCACATGCATCATTATCTAGCTCTCCAAATAATCTAATACCATGGCCTCGCATTGACATAACGATAACATTTTGTTCAATCTTGCTTCCTATTTTCATCTACAAGAGCGGGGCTGAGTAAGAGTTGAAGGTACTATTGCCATAAGCCACATGCATCATTATCTAGCTCTCCAAATAATCTAATACCATGGTCTTGCATTGACATAACTATAATATTATGTTCAATTTTGCTTCCTATTTTTTAGTAATTTTTTCTTTTACATGCACGATGAAAGACGATGCAATAAATTTCAACCTTTTTCCTAAATGTAACTATTTATAGCAATGTCAAATGTAATAAGAAAGCTAATTTTGTGTGTGTGTGTGTGTGTGTGTGTGTGTGCACACGCATGCATGCACACATGTGCACATGTGTGTGTATGTACATGTGCATGCATGCATGCATGTGTGCATGTGTATGTACATGCATGCATGCACATGGACTTGTGCATGTATATGTGTGCATGCATGCAGACACAAATATAGAGAGGATTATAATTCAATAATTGTAAATAGATGAATAAAGAGGCAAATAGTTACTCTTATGACCAAAAACATTACAATAACATGGTAATTATGAAAAATCTTGTGTCATTTGAGTGCCTCACTATCCCAAGCTCTACTACATCCACCTCTAGAACTCTGATGCTTGCCATCACCAAACTACAACAACTAGTGACTAGAAGTTCCAAGTAGGGGTCTAGTTTGGAAAAACAACAAAAAGGGCAAACTAGATCATGAAGCACCTCCTAAAATGCACAAATAAATGCTTCAATTGCAAGACACAAAATGAAGACATGTATAGTGACATTGAAGTAAAAAATAATTGCCAATCAGGAAAATGTAGTACTTAAGTTTAAAAGATTAAGGGAGAAAGTCACAACCCTAAATGGCTTAATTTATTTATCTCATACACTACTCATATGACATTTCATAGAAAGAAATTATATAGTTAGGGGATCCAGGGTTGTAGTCTATCTAAGTGGATATCTTGAGGATATAGTATAATGCAAAAAAAAAAAGGGAGAAACCCTGTAGTTCTCATGGGAAGCCTATTTTGAAATTTATCATTCTTTAAAATAAGTTAAGCATATTTTTATCTCAATACTCATATGACATTTCATAGAAAGAAATTATGTAGTTAGGGGATCCAAGGTTGTAGTCTAAGTCATGATATCTTGAGGATATAGTACTAATGCAAAAAATCAAGGGAGAAAGTCACAACCTGTAGTTCTCATCGGAAGCCTATCTTGATATCATGATAACAAATCTAGTCCGTAAATATGGAAACCTCACGTGTGTTCTTTGATAATGAATACATGATCAGTTTTATGCCCAAATTTTTAGATTTAAAGGATCCAATAATGTAATCTATGTGGACCTAAAGACATTCAAGAAAGTGAAAAAATCCCTATGAATCTAAGTTAGGCAATGAGGCATTAGTTCATACTAGTTTTCTATGTCACTAGTATTGGCAAGGTCTTATTGGATTTGCAGCTTTCTTATCCATATATTGACAAAGTATGAAGGGAGAGAAGAGAGAGTAGAGATGTAGGAGAGAGGGCACACGTGGACATCACACCATAAATGACCATATCACAATATCCATGTAGTTTTGTATGACATAGTATTGTATTCTGGCATAATCAATATCACAATATGTTGAGCTTCTTGTTTCATTATCATCGGCATAATCAGTATCACAATATCCATGTAGTTTTGTATAACTTAATATGCCAAAGTGTTTTGTACCTTCGATGTATCTCAGCACTCTTTTTGTTGAATTCCTATGTTTTTGTTTTGAATTTGATAAAGCTTTAATTTCCCACTCACAAGAAGCACTCATAACTTCTTCACAAAACAACTTACATCCTCACAATCAGTCTCACACAACCTACAATCACAAAAATTTGAAAGAGAATAGCAAGAGGGAGATATGAATAATCTAAAAATATATAGCTTTGAAAATAACAAGAATTTTTTCTTTTTTAAACCTTATTTCTTGCTCTCAGAAGTTTTCTTGCTAAGCTTGTGAGTCTAGAAAAGAGTAAGAGGCATGCAAAATCTATCCTAGTATAAACTTTTTATAATACATCTTTTATTATTATAGCTAAGGATTATTTAAGTGTACTAATGAGTGATACCATGTTATGTTTTTAGTTTCTCTATATTTTCACAAAATTTGATAGTTTATAATAGCTTTATTATACCTCGCAATATTTATATATGTTGGCTGAGCATTTTTTATTTAGCTAAATTAATTCATGTAGTCTAGGCATGTAGCATCAATATACTCCATTTATTAAAAACCATTTAAAAACTACAAAATGTGTGAAATTAATAAAATTTTAACTTTTTATTTGCATCATCACTTACAAGTGACATTTTTGTGACTCCTCACTTCATACTTTTGATGATCAAAATTTGTTTTCCCAGTGAGTTCCTTCAATCTTGAGTAATGCTTCCTAGATCCAAGTATGTACTATGGTGATAAAAATAATCATTGACCAAGTTAGCCAAAACCCATTCTTTTATATCGTGAGATCTCTTGAGTACATTGTGATGTCCCTTCTTTGACATTAACATTTTGTAGCAACTGATGCTAGGAAATATGAAGTCAAGGAGATATACATCCAATACAATGGTTGGGAGGAGTGTGGCTAATTGGGAAAATTAGACTAACATTAAAGAAGTAAACAAATAGAAGTAACTCATTTCTAGTACATATTCTTACCAACTAATATTGATGACTACATTAATAAAGAGGCATAAAGAAAGCCAAGACTATTCAACAAATTTGTTAAAGCATAAAAAATGTTAATCTAGATGTACTAGGAAGTTAAGAATCTTATCTTTGTTTAATTCTACTCATTGTGCCCCAAAAGGCATGAGTTCTTTGCATACATGGAGCTCTACAATTATTTACTATCATTAGCCCCGTAACTAAACTAGTCGATGCTTGAATTACCTTCTAATGTATAATCTATGGATGGATTATACAAAAGTAGTGCTAGGATGTATTGTATTAAGTGTTCTTGAGAAGGTATATGACCTTCTTGGCACAAAATCATGGTTGAAATGGTACACAATAAGGAAGAATTTCTAATGAAACTACTATGGAGATGCTTGATGATTGGATCATTAGCCAAAGAACATTAGGTTGCAAACTACACGATGCAACAAATGATACATGTAAAATTGAAATGAAATTTCAATGCATAAGATTTGAATGTGAAAACATGCAAGTCAATAGAATCTTTTGAATCTTATCTCAATCTAATAGAGATGGTATAATGAGAAGGAGTAAGACCAATAATCACATGGGATTGAACCTTGTTTGTAATTGATAACTTTAGAATCATCTTGCTTAGGGGTCAGAGGTTTACAATCCTCAATAAGTTCCAGCATAGCAAGTGTAGTTGAAATTTTTGCTACAAGGACCAAGGACTAAAATGGCAACCTCATCAAAGGTAAAAAGTGAATTTTTGTGTGTCATACGATTGCTTTGGCTTTAGCCTAAACCATGTGTTAGTCATCTATTTAGGAGTCTTCTTTTTTCCTTTGTGATTAGTAATAGAAATTTCCTCTTTTTTGCCAAAAAAAAAGGAGAACCCAGATACACATCTCTATCAATCTATGGTAGTTTTGGAATGTGCCAAATGTGACACAATAAAACATTCTTTAGATTATGTTTCCAAAGAAAAACAAGTTTTTTCCAACAAAAAAAGTTACAGATAGCAAAATGGGTCTATCAATATCCTTTTAAGTACTTTAAGATGGAAGGACTCAAGAGATGCCTTTGTTATAAGATTTCAACACAAACTAAGTGAGGAATGTTCCTGAATAAATCCCAACAAAGAAAGCCAAGTACAAATCTCTACAAGGGAAGCGTTTACAAGATAACAAATGTGGTTTTATGCATGTGCATAGGAAATGAATTAATAATTACAAGTCTTTAAAGAAAAAATGGAGGAACAACACATCTTAGACCAAGATAAGGAAGAAATAGTGCACAGATCTTATGTGTGTGCACAAATATTATGTGCTATCAGTGGCATGGCTAGGTGCTAGCTTGCTTGGGGCCATATAACGCATGTGAGAATGCATGATATTGAATATCCCTCCATAGAATTTGTTTTTCCTGCATAATTGTTCATCCTCTTATGTATACATGTTTGGTGGTTAAAGGTTTCTTGTACATATTTACGTAGATCAATTACATGGGACAAGTATTTCTTCGATCCATTAATGCATGTAGATGGCATGTAGATTCTTAATTATGAAAAGACCCCTCCATTAACTAACATACAATGTAACAAGTCCATAAGGTGACAGTCGATTTGTGTATACACAAGTTTTATTGTTCATAAGGAGACACCCCCCCTTCTCCTTTCCCGCTTTGTCCATGCACAAGTTGTCTTGTTAAGTAGATCTTAGGGCATCGGAAGAGGTTTACATGTTGGAAAACCTCTAGTGCTTTCTAAGTTTAAGGAACCTCTAGCCCCAACTTGATTTTTCCTAGCTAAGTATACTCTAGATTTTGCCTAGCTAAGTATACTCTAGCTACAATTAGACAACAAGTAACATCGAATGCATGGCTACACAAGGGAGAGTAAAGGCACCTACTCAAATTGGCCATATCTAGAGGGCATGGTTCTTGTACAAAGGAGATTACCATGCCTACCTAATATGAAAGAAAGAATGTTAAGGCTTCAAGGCCTATAGAAGACCTCAACGAGAGGGTATAGGATGATATGAGTTTTTTCTACCAAATAACCTAATGAGGGGGTTTTAATCGATGCTCTTATAATATCAAGCTAAGACCTTCTCTTAAGACTAGGGCCATTCAAATCCTTGTTTGGTAGTATCACAACAGAAATATGTATGCAAGATAAAGACCACCTCTAACCATGGCAAGAATTAGCAATGTGGAGAGTATATAGGTTATAAAAATTTGTATTAGGGGGGTTTTTTAATATCCCTCAATGCACATGCTATATGGGCTTTTTAGATAGCGAATGCTCTAGGACCATGGATCTTGGGGTTCTAATATGTCAATAGATAAGTGAACTTTATTGGTAAATGATCAAGAAAAACTCTTACCGAAGGACCATGGTGTTGCGATATGTCAAAAGATTCCAATATAGCAAGGGTACTTGTAATTTTTGGTACAAAAAACAACAGTTAAAATGCCGGCTTCATTAATACTAGAAAAGTAAATTCCTAATTCTTTGTTGTGAAGGATAATCCATGTGCGCGCACGTGCATGTGTGTGTGTGCGTGCATGCATGCATGTGTGTGTGTGTGTGCGCGCGCGCACATGCATGCATGCATGCATGCATGTGTATCCACCTTTATTCCATGGTTGGCATTGGACCATAAATGGAGGAACGGTAGCCACCCCATTATGGGAGGTGCCTAACATTCTCCTTAACTACATAAAGTTTAACTAGCTCTAGTATATCTAGTAGAGCACCAGGAAACTTCGAGGACGTTACGAATTATTGTATGAGATTTAGTAATTTTTTCTTTTTGAAACCATTGTTGGTCATAAAACTGACCATCTCTAAAATAGCAACAAAATCTGTGACATTATTGTTGCATAATTAGGAATAGGAAAATTTTGGGAAAACATCATTTTGTCCGCTTGGCAAATAGGTCTATTTAATAATGGAAGTGGATAATTTTGGATACATGAAAAGGAAGTGTTTTTGTTTTTTCAAATTTATCCAATGTGAAGCTTCCATCCCCTAATGTCTCAATAAAGAGATTCACAAAACTTGTGGATAGAGTTACTAGTTTATCCAAAACACATATGGATTTGTGAATGGTCTCTTTTATCTCAATAAGAGGTAAAGGATAAACCAAAGAGGGATTATTTTGACCTCTGATAGCATTTGGATCAAGAAACTATTTTATAAAAGTATTGTTAATACATAGAATGTCATCAATGTATACATGTGTTTGAAGATGCTAACAAGTTGACTCCACCAAGTTTCATGAGCCTTAAAGTGAAAGAAGACTCATGACAGAAGAAATACACATTACACCGCAATGGGGAGCATGAAAAGCCCATTGGTATTCCTTTAACCTATTTCGAAACTCTGTCACCAGTATAAAACAATGAGTGATAAGACAAGATTATATTAAAATCAATCTATTTTGGTCCAGGCAAATTGAACTTTGTGTATTGGTAATGGATTTAGACCATTTTAGCTTATACCATGTCCCTTTAGACTCATTGAAATGGGTCAAGATAAAGGGTTGAACAGGGTTTTTCTTGAAGGCTAGAGTAACCACACTTGCAAGAATTAGTATGGTCATTAATCCATCATCTCCATATTGAGGTAAAGATGCATAGCAGTTAGCTATATCAACACAAAAGATAGATTCATTTTTAGTTGGTAGATTAAGAGATACCTCAAATATGGAGTTAATTATCAATAGTAATAAAGTATTTACTTTTAGAAAATATTTGGTGATTAAGGTTTTGTTTACAAATTGAACAAATGAAAGGGAGAATATCATGTGATGATAAGTCCTTCAAGAGATTAGAAGTGACTTGTGTAGGGATGACCATGTATCTTCTTCCATGCATGGGTTAGAGTTAGGCCCATTAACCCTAAGGCTGCCATAGATTGGATCCAATGAATGCATTCAAATACCATAGTATTAGAGCATTTTCCTAATCTCAAGATGTACAAATGTGATTTCACCCAATCAATTTCATCTATTAAATCTTTATTATCTAATCAAAATTCACATCTTTAGAATTTACTAGTATTAAAATTTTTAAGTTGGGTAGTATGGTCATTTAGGAAAGACGACTTAGCCACATGGTTATTGTTTAAATTGCATAGAGATAATAAATCATTCCAAAAATTACTAAGGGGTTTAAGGGCCAATGAAAAAAGACAAGGTTTACAAGGGATCTGATTTGTACCCTTGCAAAGTGTTTGTCTAATAATTTTGCTTTAAAAGATTTTGATATCTAATGTTTGAACATGTGATCCCCTTTTAATGTTATCCTTAGACACTTCAATAATTAATGGTTTAAATGATTTAAAAGAAGAGCATTTACAAAGAATTTCCTCCTTTTACCAGGAATACTTCTTTGCAAATTAAGAAGTATTCAACTTATTGGTTTATCATACTTCCATTTACAAATGGGATTGGAAAGTATGTTTGTTGAATTGGGATTAAACTTATTAAAGCAGCATGAAAATAAATTATTCCTTATAGAGACACTTTCTAAAATTCTAGAGGTGTAATGAAGATGCAAAATGCCCATGGTTTCTTTATTAAGAGAGTTTTTCACCAAAATCATTCTTCCAAAAAACTCCATCAATGACCTAGAACCTGTCACACCAATGACCATTTGAGTTTTTTTGCCAAGGTAGGAATACTATTACTATTGTTGATCATAGGCCTTTTGCCCTTGTTAAAGCTGGAGCTTGAAGCCGAAGTACTATCACCAATTATTAAAACCGTATTGCTGGGAGTATTAGAGGGTGGTGTCGACACATCCACAATATCTTGAGGTGGAAAAGTAGATCCTCGGCCACTATTATTATGTCCACCTCTTGTGTAGCTTCTTCCTGATCTAGCTCCACCATGGAAAGGGGCCTGCCACCTTATTGCCTCTTCCATTGTCTCTACCTCCAAATTTTGGTTTCATAAGGTTGGTACTTTCCCTAGAAAATGAAGGGGGTTTAATTTAGGCGTTTAATCATAGTGAGTCCTTGTTCACCATTCATTGAAGAAAAGAGTTTGGCCTTTGGATTTTCCACATATTCCAAATCCCCTTAGATCATGAATTGTCTTACAAAGACAAAGGTAATAGGAGTTTCAATTATGGGTTTTGCAGGCCCATTCAACCATATGAGGAATGCAGTAAAAGATGTTGCCAAACTCATACCAGGGTAGAAGAAATCTAGGTGACTCAATATACACCAAACGACATGGTCTGCCCAAATGAGAGAGCCCTCAACATTTGTTTGCTACACAAGCACACTTGAGGAATGGTCAAAACCCGTTCCACAAAAGGGGTTTGTAATTTGTTACCCTTTCCATGCTTGAGTTAAAGCCTCCACATACCAATAGTAGTAGGACTTTAGAGTTGGAACATTTCCTTGCATCCAGTGTAAATAGCCAGAAAGAGGAGGGTGAGTAAATAAAAACGAAAATGAAAAGAAAGAAATGGAAGAAGTGGGAGGTTAGAGTATTAGTAAGAAAGGGTTAAATTAGAAAGGAAATGAAAGTCAAAGGAAGAGAAAATAAGGGGTGAGGAGGGAAAGAAAGAAATTAGGAGGGCGACGGGGAAATGAAATTGTAAGGGCAATAGGTTAGGACAACAAAGAAATAAAGGAGGAGATTATAGGAAATTAAGGGCAAGGAGGGGGGAAATTTTAAATAATTAGTAGCCTTAAGGAGGGTTAGAGAGAGAAGGAAATAGAGATAGAGGAAGAGAAGTGAAAAATTTTGTAATTAAATATTTAAATGAAGGCCAAGGTGGGTAAAAGAATAAGGTAAGCAAGAAATTAGGAGGAGGGGTTGGAATTGGGTTTTTGAAAGAGGAGGGGGCGTGGGGGGGGTGGGTTGGTTATGTTTAATGAAATGGTTGGAAACGGATTTTTGAGGAGGGGGCTTAAGAGGACAATAAGAAAAAACATTGGCGTGTGAGTCCAAGACATCCGAATAGGCGAAAGGGGAGCTAGAGCTTCAAGGCTCAAAGCGAAAGGTCTCTAGAGGCTCATGGGGGCTATGCTGCCTGCAGTGCCGGGGCAAAACTCGAGTCATAGGTCATCAGACTATGTGTAGTAGTAATAAGTTTGCAACGAGAGGCGCCAAGCCGCTAGATAAGAGACTACTGAATGCACAAGCACGAATTACAAGGTGCAATCAAGCCCGATCGAGAACCTGAGACGAGGGAGAGGCATGTTATTTTAGGCATGGCAGGAGAAGGCACGTCACGCGAGACACAGAGGGTCCTCAGAGAAGAGAGCAATGCAAGGGAGAAAGAGGCATAGAGGGTGAGAACGAAGAGAAAGAGGGGGGCTTTAAAAACGTGGGAGGGAAAGGTTAGGGAAGTTTGCCCATTCTTAATTCCTCCTATTAGTTTGCTCACCTTTGGGGCCATTCAATCTATTAGGCCTAAAGGCGCTAATTTTAACAAATTTACTCATCCCACGCATTAGTCTTAATGTTATTTCTTGGATTGTCGTTATATGATGGCCAAAAGGCTTAAAATTTGGACCACCTCTATAAAACTAAGCTGCCCACCAATAGGCTACTTGCCTTTGTTAGTACAAACTTGAAATTGTATCATACATAAGTTACACTTGGAGGGTAGGAGCTAGAAGGTGGGGAGGTAATGCGAGTGCATACACATGGACACCTAGCACGAGGTTTTGTGTGCCATCTACTCCTTGCATGCCATTAATCCCTTTAATCCCTCCTCCCCTCACATCACATGTTTCCTTTTTTGTGCCTCTCTTCAATTCCTCAACTAATGGTTTTTTACTTCCATTTTTTGTTGACTAGAGAGACGTATATTCATCAATGATGCAAAAACTTAGGCCACCCATTGCTCTCTTCCTCCTTCATCGCCGCCATCACCATCTCTTAGCCTCTCCTCGCTCCTTTCCAACCTCCCTCCCTCCCTCACTTTCCTCCCTCGCCATCTCTCAGCCTCTCCCTCCCTCGCTCCTATCCAATCTCTCCCTCCCTCGCTCCTATCCAATCTCTCCCTCCCTGGCTGTTTCTCAACCTCTCCCCCCCTTGCTCACTTCCCCCTCCATCACTTGCTTCCCCTTCCATCACCATCTCTCACCTCTCCTCACTCCTCTCCACCATCTCTCCGCTCCGCTCCCTCTCCCTCCCCTTCCTCTCCTCCCCCTCTCCCTGCCCTTCCTTGGCTCAACACCTTTGTGTGCTTATAGACCTCACTTGTTTAGATCCTTCAGCTTTTGGAGACTTCTAATTTATCGTGCCTTCTAGATACTTCTAATTATTTGTGCCACTGATTAATCACCACTTCTCTTATGTTAATTTTGACCCGCTCCCCCCACACATTGACTTATTAATTAATAGGTAGTTTTTCTCAAGGGGGGGCTATTGACACTTGAGTTTCCAATAAAAAGCCTTTAAGTCTTGATCTATTCCTTTGGTTTTTCATACTTGTTTGTCCTTCTTGTAACCCTTCTAGGCTTAGCTTTTTAGTTCTATAGCTAGACATCATTGTGACCTCAATGTAACAATGTTTCAAGGGGAATTAGAGATGTTAGAAATACTATATTTGTAATTCCCCGTTCAAATCTAGGAGACCACAAAATATAATAAAATATACAATATTTGGAAAACATAAGGGGAAGCTCAGCCCCAAACCTAAGAATTTTGAAATAAAAAATCTATATTCCAATTATAGTATCTGATCATGTTTACATATAAAAAGCACTTAAAATGGAGCATGCATAATGTCTTGTACTAGTTCCATAAGGTCTGAGATGTCAAGATCTCTAAACCAATTTCAGTAATTCTCTGCTTAACCTTATTTAATGCATTATAAATCTGAATCATTGTATCTACAGATAAATGTTTCTTCAATGAGCATGTACAAAATATCTTGAGCTAGTTAGAAAGATCACTCTCTGACTCATGGTCTATTGCTCCCCCCCCCCCCCCATATTCCTTCTCAAAGAAGGTGATTCTCAGTGTTCGTTGCAGCATGATTATCAAAGTAGTGATTACCTTGGAAAGCCCTAGTTCTCCATCTCCAAGACGTTCTACCTGATAATAGTCCCTAGATCTCCATATCAAAGCTATTCTTATCTGACACAACCTGCATGATGAGCTACAATTGTCGATAGGAAGAAGACCAATAATTCAAATGCTAATGATACGGCATGTAAACACAATCAATCTATCCAATAGCCAGCACTAATCTTATAACGTTCATGTATAATTGCTATTTGAAGATCACATGCACACTATTACCCTCAGAGCCTTCCACTTTACAAATGCATGTGCTGATTAGCATACAATAGACGATCATATGAGTCAATATGCAGAAAACCAGAGAAAAATTGGCTCAGCCCGAGCTCAAGATCATCAAAAGAAAAGCTGCCATAAACAGGAAAAATCACCACCTTCAATCATAATAGCCGTGCCACATTAAAGCCTCTCTTCTCAACTCTTGCAAACAGTCAAGTCACATCAAAAACCTCAGAAGAATACCTACAAGCATGAAGCATTTCTCGCTCTGGAAAATGGATCTAACCATCAAAAGATCCCATAGTTTCTATGACACTAAATGTACAAAAGCCAGGTCTAATCTGCCCAGTCACTGACAGTCACTTCAAGCTTCATCAAGACGATACTCAAATCTTAAATGGTGCTCTTCCATATACACTCTTTGATTTGCATGTCAGATGATGCTGGAAAGTAAAACTTAGAATGATTGTCACCCTTGTTAGATCAGTTTGCTGCCTGCCTTTCTCTGAAGTCCCTGATTATTTCTGGCCTTGAATTACAACTTCCATTCGCATATCTTGCTCCACTGCTGCATGCCTACCATAATGTCACCCTCTATGCGGACAAAACTGAGTTTTCACAAAGCAGCGTTCAGCACAGAAAGATGGAGTACTCAGACCCCAGATATTCACGGTTATGAATGAAGAGCCCCTCGAAACCCAGCAGCTGAGGTTGGCCTCTCAACGTCAAATTGACTCACATCATATCACAAAGACGGGACAATATGTGCGCAGCCCAAATACTCAGCCATGCCATTCAAGAGAACTCGCACTATTTTACAAACGCTCTTGATTAGAGCTATCACCTCATTCCATCATCTGAACAAAAGTGTGGCAAATCTTGTCATTAGTATACAAGAGAAGCTCCAAGAGCAAGATCCACTTCCCCTTTGGTAAGACTGCTCTTAAGCAACCTACTGCTACAAAAAATGCATGCTAAGCTAGCAGGTACAATTTGTAACGCAACACAGGACTCGTGCAATTTGAACACGGTATAGATGAATTTGATTTACTCAAATCATGTCCTCGTATGAGAGCCTTCGAAAATTGCCCCTGTCCTTGTAGGCTGCTTTTAATGCTTCATAGGATAGCTTAGTACTGTGACTTACGAGGGGTTCCCCTAGAACTGATAGTTTCCCAACTTGTCCAATCAGTGATTCAGCACCAAATGAACCACTGTAACTGACCAAAGGAGGGCTAAGGGATGCTAGACGGTTGACTACATATTCACTGGATATGCGACTACTGCGACTACCATATACAGCTGTATCATAGGCGAGTTTACTGCCATAACATGGTGTTGAAGAACCACTTGTATCTATCACCACATCGCCTTCCAATATCCGAAGTACCTTCATCCAGTTAAAAAATGTACCAAATCAGAGAGATACAAGAGCCAAGATCAAACGTGCCCACTAACTTTAGCGACAGTCATTAGCCATTGGTTCACCTGAGACATCCGTGGCCTTAGATGAGGATCTTTCCGAATGCAGAGGGAAGATGCATGCAGCATGCAATAGACCTCATAATCCGAATAACGTCCTTCCAGAAGAGGATCAATTATTTCGCGAGTCCGATGCTCATCCAGTAGAGGGCGTGCCTGCAATACAATACAGATGAGAGATGCCTCTGTGTACGCAACCAGTAGCACGATTACCCTATTAGAGAACGCATCATGCCGTAGTGTCATTTGGAAATATTTGACATGTCCATGATTTCTATTACATACTTTTTTATTGACCTACTGCAGACAGCATTTGGTTAGGGTATATGTATGTTCCATGATCGAATAATTACATTAATATGAGAAAAACGAGACTACCAGAGTATTTCATACTCAGCAGTCCATATAATACTGACCCACTCAGTTAGACATTGCTGACCCTTTGGACGATTTAGGTCAACTGCTTTACGGCCAGTCACAAGCTCCAAGAGGACCACACCAAATGAATATACATCAGCTTTCTCCGTGATTTGACCACTTTGTGCATATTCAGGTGCCAAATAGCTGGTGAAGCACATACAAATCCAAGTACTTAGAATTGGTACTCTGTTGCAATAATTCCAGCTGCTGTAATAAGTCAAAAGCTTCAACCTTACCCAAATGTTCCAATAACCCGCGTTTGGACACCAAGATCACCATCAGGTTGCCATCTTGCCAAACCAAAGTCTCCTACCTGCATGACATGTACTGAGCTGAGAACCGTTGGCAAACCCATTTCAAAAGTAAAATCGTTTGCGAAAAAATGTCCTCCGTTCCTGTATGTAATAGACATTTGCAAGGACTTCTGACAAGTCAAACAAAGTCTCAATTCTCATCTGAAACGAAATTGCCTCCAGGTGAGGTGTGATTGCTCACCATGGGCTCAAAATCGTGAGTGAGTAGGATGTTATTTGGACGCATGTCACGATGAACAATGCAGCCGACGCGGCACTCTTCATGCAAGTATCTCAGACCACGAGCTGCACCAACTGCGATCTTCTGGCGTGCTGGCCACTCTAAACAATCCTTGTCTCTGCCTTTAACAGCACCAAAAGCACGGCTTAAGCCAAAGGGTACCATCCTTTTTGCAGAATCGTGAATTTTTACTTTAAAAAGCTAACATTCTAGAAAGAGATGATACCATAGAGGTGTGAATCTAAAGATCCGTTGCAGATGAATTCATAAACTAGCAACCGTCTTTTGTCTTCAATGCAGTAGCCAATGAGCATCACCACATTACGGTGCTGTGCACAGCTCAAGACCTCCACTTCAGAGCAAAACTCAATGTCCCCTTGAGAGCTGGCAAGTTTGTGCTGCTTTACAGCCACAGCTTGGCCATCAGGTAGAACTCCCCTATGCACAGACCCAAAACCACCCTCTGCGAGAAAATTAGCCTGAGAGAATCCTCCGGTAGCAAGTTCTAACTCCGCAAAGGTGAACCTCCTTGGAGGCTTGCCAAAAACTGGAGCCTTGTGCTGACAGATGGAACACAAAGGTGGGGGTCCTGGAGGCACGTGCCTTGATAATGACATTGCTTTTCTGACACTGGAAGTGCGCTCAAGCTCCCCCTGCTTAAGCCCGTTATCTCCGAGCTCAGCTCGGCCTGATTCATGGTCCCATTGGGAGAATTTCTCCAGAAGATCCTTGGTAGTCAACACCCTTTTCGACCAATTTCCTTTGTCCAGATCTAGAGTTTGAATGGAAGACTTCAGCTCCGGATGTAGATGCCTTTGGGATGAAACGCTGTTCTTCAATCCTACAACTGGCGAGTTCTCGTCGTGCGAGCTTGCTCCCAAATTTCTACTAGAACCACCTTCCCTCATGCTGATAGACAACCTCGCATTCCCTGAAAATCTTTTGGAGGAACCGAGAGGGGAAGCCGGAGTAGAAGCTCTGCCCTGCTTGGCGTTCAACTTGGGGGTAGCATTAGCTGAGTTAGGCCTCGTCTTTGCTAATGGTTTCCAAGGGTCGACTGAGTAGCGCTCTCTTTGGGCTGCTTCCAAGACATTTGCAAAATGAGAAGCTGCCTGCTTAGTAGTGCATGTGAATAAACATCAAACTGGCGGAAAGGCAAAACAAGAATCCGGAAGAAGGCCTTACCGCCTGTCAAACTGTAATCCAGCCAAGGTTGTGGCATGAGATCGGACGGCCTGAAGTACCTCACAGCGCCGGGTTTGGACCTCTGTTCGGGACTGGCTATAGCAGTCCTGCACACAGGGAGAGAATCATCATCGCTACTGGACCCGGAAGGTGCATCAGCGAGGCCAAAATCGGATGCCGAGTCTGTCTCCGAAACTGCCTCCTCATGTTGAAACCCATCTCTGGCCGTTGCTGAATCTGTACAGTTTTGGCCAGATTTGAGTGAACCATCCGCCCCGGCACTGGTCTGAGGGGATGTCCCAGGTTCGGAGCTGGATGTGCAGGATGTTCCCTGCTCAGTTGCTGTGAAGGGAGTTCCCATATCCGGACTGCTCGACGAAATGCCTTCTTCTAAGATCCGATTCGTCGTCGTCGCCTTGCCATTGCCGTTGACAGTTTGCGTTCGCGGAGTTGGCTCCAACCCCCTGGGACCAACTGCCTCCACCGATAGTTTCCTTCCATTTTCGGAAGCACCCCTCATCAGATTGAGGCGGAGTATCTTCGGATTCAAGCGCTTTACAATTACGACGTTGCAATGGAGCTGCTCCATGCAGCACTTGCCCTCCTTCTTCAGCTGACTGCAAAACCAAGGGCAAGGTGAGATTGATGAGCTTCCTAGTAAAACGTTTCCAATCTCTGCTCCTGCGTATGTGTGTCTTGTTCCCTTGCCTGTCCAACACAACCCACGTCGCGCGCACTCTTTCAGCTTCCATGGCTGTCGACCCTCTGCCAGCAGCTGGTACCACCCTCACGCTCACTTTAACCTGTGCAAAGACAGCAACCATAGACGCACCATTGAGCAACAATTTAGAAATACATAGTCCGCCTTCGATCATAGCTCTCAGCACCGAATTACCTTCTTCGAATCGCACAGCTTGTGTAGCTGTTGCATCATATGGGAACAAGAGTCCGTGATTTCCTCTTCCACCTCTCGCGGATTCCCACCTTTGGAGCCTTTGTTAGACCGATTCGCGCAATCTCCCGCGAACTTGGGCAAACCCCACAACTTTCTTCCTGTGGGATGGAAAAGAGCGACGCAGTTAAAAGCCACGCCTCTGTACTGCGAAGCAAGAGCTTAGACGAGCGATGCATACCGTTTCGTGCACCTTGGAGCAGAGCCACAAGCGTGATGCGATCCCCGGCTTGAACAACATTTGTGAGAGTCCACTCCAACGCGTACTTGGTAATCTCCTTCCCTGCATTGACTGCCACAACTACACTCTCGGAGGGCTGAGGCATTGGCGGTGGACGGTCTCTGCCGCGCCTGTGATCAAGCGAGCTGAAGGATCTGGATACATCCTTCATTTTCTTCCGGCTGCTGTTGCTTCCGCTCGATGGCAAAGCGGAATTCATGACCACGCCCAACCTCGATGAAGGATAGGTAGCAAGGTTGGAGATTTTACGCACAACTGAATAGTCTGCACAACTGAAGCTTGTTCACGGGCATGGGAGAAACTGGAGCTGCACCTTGCCAATCCCAGGGTGCCTGCATTTCGCGGAAGCATATGAGGGGGTGATCGACTTCTTGAGTCCCGACGTCTCCCAGCGATAGCAAGGACAGCAATGAGCTCCGCGTGAGGTACTTCAGGCAGACGGTGCGAGGTCGCGATCTGTCTCCGTTGCAATAGAAATAGACTTCAACAGCCCGCGCGAAACTCTTGGTTGTGCCCGTGCCCGTTCGTGTCCGTCGCGCAATTTCCCCCCAGGTCAAAGTCTCGAACGCGTATACTCGAACTCGAAGCGCAGCTGCGAGTCCGTGCGCATTGCAGCAGCCACCACACTCCTCTGCGCGGAAAGCTAGGCCAAATTCTTAGGCGGCGGATACTGCATCCACTGAATGATGAAAGGGGGCGCGCTGCTCCAGCCAGCCCTTTTGGCTTCGGAGCGGGGCGCTTCTGGCTGCAACTGCAAGCAACGCCTCCTGGTCCCCGGTCCCGGCCCCGGCCCCGAGTCAAATGCTGGAAACTCGGCGATCGAGGCCAAATCGGGTCTTCTGGGCGGGAAACGTGACGGATGATCAGGAGTTGAGGCTGTGGGAAGGGCTAGAGAGCCGCCTTCGCTCAATCGAAGTAGCTTCGCCAAGAACTTGGGGGGAGGAAGCAAGCAGCAGCACTCATGCAGGGGCCTGTCCTCATCCTCCCTCCCGCATAGCAAAGCGTGAACAAGGTGCAGACCTCTGCCATTGCCGAAGCTCCTCCACTTTGTTGAATCTACTGGTTGAGTCCTCACTGCATCTTGAGCTCAAAAAGCTTATTAACTCCCTCGCTCTGAGCTCACAGCCAAAAGCTTGACGCTGTTGTTGAGCTCAGTGAAATGCTGAGGGCCACGCTGGGCAAACAGGCGTGGAGCTGTTCAAGGGAAAAGACGTACAGAGCCAACCGGTCGGCCCGGTGAATCCGACCGGCTCTGCCGGTAGCCCGAAACCTTCGACAAACCGCCAGAGTTTTGGAAATGATTAGAATTTAGGGTCGATCTAAATTCTAATGCGGCATGTCCGCACTCCCTTATAATCTGCTCTCAGTCTCAACTCAGCATTAGATTTATACCCCCCTTTAAGGAAAGTTTCCCCCATTTACTTCCATTTACTTCCCATTCTTGTTTGAATCTTGATCCATTCATCTCCATCTCTAGCATTTATTGCAAACCTAGACACTCTCCTATACCTCCTAGTGGTGTGCAAGGTTTGCTATCTCTGTTTTGCATTCACCAAATGAGACATGAACACATCCCTCCAGTGCCGGAGATGGAGGAAATGCTCCATGTAAAAGAGGATGGACTTCTCAACTAGCGTGTTGAAGATGGAGGAAGTGCTCCTTGATGTAACTGAAGATACACTTCTTAGCTAGTGTGCTGGACTTGCACCTACACACGACACGAAGTTTGTGGCCATTCAAGAAAAGACACAATTCATCCCAAACTCACAACTCCTCTATATGTCAAAGGCAATGACAATGCAATAGTGTAACTTGGGAGGAGAAATATAAAAATGCCACAATATGAAGAACTAATTCCAATTCAAGTGAAAGTGTTACAATTACATCTCACATTGCTTTAAAATGCAAACTCAACCTACACACCCCAAAATATGCTTAAAAGCTACTATACAGAACTTCCAAAAAAATTTGTAGGCTTTGTGATTTTTTTATTCTTTCCACATTCACCCACCCACTCACACACCCATGGCCAAATATGAGGGGCACATTGCTAAGGTTCCAAGGCATTAATGTCCCCCCATCGAACAAAAATTCAAAAAACCAATAGTATTATATTAGTCCATGTGAATTGGCGAGGAGGGCGGGTGCATAAAGGGTGAAATATAAAGGATTAAGTGGGAGAAGGAAGGAAATATTAAAGGTTGAATAATTACGAGAGGGGAGGAAGCTACGATCCCCTTCATGCTCAACCTCGCCCTCTTGCTCTTGGCCCTCCTCGTTGTAGGCCCTTCATAACCTCATCCTCTCCCTCTCCCTCATCCTCATCTTACACTTAACACCCTCCCCTTCCTCCTCTCCTCTCCCACTTAGCTGCCCCCCTTTCAACTCAGCTCCTCGTCAGCTTCTCTTGAGCCCTCCTCCACAACCTACTCGGCTCCCTCTCTCTTTTGCTCAACTCTCCCTCCATTCTTCCTCTTCCTCTCCTTGTTTTGGGCCCCTTCACACCCTACAATATGTGTGTCACATGTCCATATACATTGGTCATTATGTCGTCAATTCTTGTAGCTTGTGTTTGTATGTTGTGTGTGTGCACACATGTGAGCATTGGCTATCATTTTGTCTTAGGTTAGTAGGCTAGGCATTGAGGGTTAGAGTATGTTGTGTGGGTAACGAGCCGTGGGGTGATTGGTAGGCTAGGATTGGCTAGACTATGCTAAAGTATGCTATTAGGTTAGGTTAGGCTAGTCTAGGTTAGGTTAGGTTAGGTTAGGTCTAGTTTAGAGAGAGAGAGAGAGAGAGAGAGAGGGAGAATGTTATGTGTTATGGTTAGGTTTGTTGTGTTGGTAAGAAGGGGGTGAAATTCTTTAACAAAGTTAGGAGTGCAACCCATTTGGACATTAGGAACCAAAGTTACAATTTTTGAAAAACCAAGAGTGCCTCGTCGATCTAAAAAAGAAGAGCCAAGGCATTTTACTTTCCTCGTGGAGCCACTTACTATTCTTTTAAGTTCATATCTCACCCCCTAGGTTATTAATAATAAGAAGAGCATGTCACCTCCCAAGGTAAATTTAGAAAAGGGTATGATTCAACATTTGAAAATGTGCCCTTGAGTAACTTCCCCCGCTCATCCTTCTTAAAGCTAAAATGCCCCCCACAATACCCAACCATTGCCCTAGCATCGACCTAGCACAAGGAGTGTGATGGAGTGCATAGTAGTAAGACTAGTGTCATCGTCCCATGCCATTTGGGCAACCATGAGCAACGACCTTTCCACCTATATTCACACAATGAGGCTTCCAGAAGGTCCATTCACATATTCCAAACACAGTGCTATCACCATTTAGCAAAAGCCTTGGCCTTTATAGTTATGCGATTCCTGTCCCCACAAGACCCATCGCACGTAAGCTTGGGTAAGACATCTCAACCAAGTGGTGGTGCAAGCCTAAGTCCATGGTTGTATATCATTACCAATGTGTGAGTTCCCCCCAACTTCCACTTTTTGGTTTTAGCGTGCAAACTATGCTTGTGCATTCCAACCAAACCACTCAAAGTAACTAGCATACCATTAAGAGTAGAAGCATGACATATACTTTTCTATGGCACACCAAACTTTTTAGTACAACATAACAATTGCTAAGACCTACTCCAATGCTACCATCCTGCTACCATGTTGTGGTCATATTTGGGGAGTACTAAAACGTTAGCACCCCCTAAATTATGCAGAGTTTGAAGGGTGGTCTAGACATGCGAGCACATACAATAGTCATTTCAGTGGCTCAAAACGTTGCAAAAGGTAAAATCTTTGGAGTGACAAAATGCAAGCATGTTATGAGAGCAAATATTAACTCGTGTTCGCAAACAAAATCCCATGCTATCGACACATTTTGCTATCTAGTAGGCAATGGTAGTGACATCTTCAAAGAGGTGAGCATAAAACTTATCAACAACGGATAAACCAGTGGATTAGGTTGCATCTCTTTATGCCAACGTCCCATGCTATCTATATGGCATTTTCACTATATACGTTGCAGCTTGGGGGCATTTGGCATAGAATTTACCAACCCATAGACAAAAGCAAAGTACTCATCACATGGGTAATATCTAATAATGTTTCTTTTGATAAGGTTTTAATGACCTCCTACATTTCTTTTGGAGGCAAAGCTCCACGTTTGGTATTAGTCATATTTTCTCCCTTAATCATAATGGTAGATCTAGTATGCTAATAAAGGCTTAACAAAGTGGGAAATTGCAATAGCTCCAAAGATCATTGAATCTCCAAAATTGTTAAAAACATGGGCAACATGCACAAGCAATAGACAAGATAATGAAGTTCAAGATTCATGAGTTAACTTTAAAGCTATATGTATTACTTGATGGTCCTCGATGTATGTTCTTTAATTAAGACTCACATTTTCAAAGATTTAATGCAATTGACTTCTAGCTCTTTTGAATATATATGGAAAAAGGACATACATCTTGCAATCATAAAATTTGGTATTGGACACTAAAGTAGTTGAAAAGGCAGAGATCATTCATGTGAACACTTTATATACATTAAGTTCTTCACAAAAAAATGTTGCATGACCTTTATTCATGTGTAGAGGTATAATAATATAAAGCAACTTGTGTCTCCATTGTTTAGATAGCTTAATCTATCAAAATTTTGTAAGAAGCCTCAATTTTTTATTCCATAACTAAATCATCCAAATTTAGTAATTTTCATCCTTAATCTAAGCAGTGTGTACGCATTGGTGTTTCTCTCATTCACACACATGTGCATCTCCCTCTCCATCATGTTAACTTTTTCTCAAACTTTTTTTTTTAGAAAAGAATTTTTCTCTAAAACTTTATACTCCCTTAGATTGATTAACTAAAGAGACCTCGTGACTTAATGTTGAACTTTTTTATTGGTCCCTTTCCTCTTCTAACTATCAATTGCAAGATCATTGATAAGGTCACACAATCATCATGCATGAGATAAGTAACTGTCACAGCCAACCAAAGAAAGGGACTCAGCTTTTAATTTGCCCACACTAGTGCTCAAAGTGGGACAACTCTACATGCTTCTTAGGGGAAACACCCATATTTTTTTATGTCTCATAAAGCCTTAATCTTACAATCAATTTATTAAAAGTTGATTCTTACAACCAAATAGGGAGAGAGCTACATGTTTCAAAAAAATAGATATGCATATTGTGACCTATATTAGCCTTGTAATATTTTTTACAATAAATGTGTTGATAAAGAATGTCCATGTAGGATTTTATGGTGCAAAATTTCACATTTTCTTTGATTCACCAAAACACATATAGATGAATAAAGACATGAGAAAAAAATCATTTGGTTTACTAGAAAACCTTCGAAAAAACCAACTCCAAGGTGATCTTTAATTCACATATAATTTAGGAATCACGAGTGCAAAAGCATACATCACATGGCGTAAAAGAAAACTTCTACTCGTTTGTGTGGGATCTTGAAGTATAACGGCCTCACTATCATTATTAAGCACATCATCTATCCTTGACTCTCTCATAGGACACCTCACAAGAAGCTACACATTCACATGAGATTCACATCAAGATCAATAGATCACAACATCCATAACATCATCTGCAATATTTCTTAGATCAACATGTACTCATCTTACTATGCAAGTCCTCCCCCTTTGGGAGGGGCATCAATGAGTGACCCATCATTACATTACATCCTTGTGAACTCCTTGTCCTTAAAGACAAAATATCATGGGGATGATACATATGGTATTTGCATGATGGTTGGTATTGCATATCATTCAAACTCACAAACATGAGCATGCATGTTTCCCACATAGCATTGAAGCCCACGCTACATCCATACCTAGGCTCCTTGATATGGGGATACCCAAGTCGAGGAAGGGTGATATGTTCTACCCTCAATACCTTAAAGAGGCAAGTTGTGAAAGGTATAACCCCTCAATGGGTCAATTCAAGACATGCACAACCCTTTAAAAGAAAGGTCTTTTTGAGATCCACATCACACATATATATTTATAAAATTTTATAATTAAATATTGTTCAGCTAGAGTACATGTACACAATAAGTTTTGTAATATCATATGCATGCATATGGCAAGAATTCTTAGGATAATTGAATTCTTGATATAGTTTTATTGGGCCATCTTGTGATGGACATGATTGGATTGGAATGAGTAATTCCTCCCCTAGTGTCAATTTTCATCCCTAAAAGAATATGTAAAGTGGGCATATTATATTGTGGAACATTCATAATGCCAACCCATAGTAAACCAGATATCTCCAAAACAAATCTTGGAAACACAGTCATAAAGCTTACCATAGTTATGCAAAAGCTCCAATATACCCTCAAAATTCTTATCAATAACCTCACTAATGTGATTAAAAAGAGCTTTCCCCAAGCTCATCAAGATATAGGTATAAGAATACATAGATTATTTGCCAAGCTAATCAAAACATGAAGAGGTCATCAGAGATTCCATCTATGCTAGGCATGTCAAAGAGTGCAACTAATTTGGCACACATGTGAGCCTTCATTTCATCAGCACTTAGAAGCACCACATGGTACACCCCTACGAATTCACACGTTCTCTCATTGCACACACTCAAGTTAGTACTCCAATATATCCATGTTACATACGTCGACCAAGCAATATAACTCTAGGCTCTTGCATAGTGATGATTCTTCATGCTTTATAGGTGGCTCTTATTCTTCAGCGTGACTATTGCCAATCTTTAAAACAATAGTTTCTATAATCATGGAGAAATAATGTGATAACAAGAAGGGGACCCACATAGAAGGAGGCTAGCAATGGAGACATGCAAGGTCAAGAAACAATATGGATTGGCCAAAAAAAAGAAGCATATTGGCTTGAATAAGGAGGTATCGTGAGAATAAAGTTTCCGCAAAAGTGGTAGCTTAAATAATGCCTTTAAACAAGACTACGTGGGCATTCCTTAGGAATTCCACTCTCCTTCCCCAACTAGCACCCTACTCTTCTCCTTCTTGTTAATCTATAGATCAGAGATGTCTCCCCACTACACTTGCAATTATCTAAGCATCAGATTTTAGGTTTTCTAATGAACTCTTGGCATATGGCAGGGTCTATTCACCTTTCCCTCATGGTACTTATAGTATCCTATCATTCATTTAGAAATGCCTAGGTTGCGAGGGTGGTCCCCATAATCATGTAAAAGAGATCATGATCCAAATATGGTATCCACATTTTGCAATGGTAGTCAAACCTTCTAGGATAAATCTACGGGGCTATCACCTTCTTTGGCTAGATCTTTAACCTTTTCAAAAGTCGTTAATGGGGGTTTCATTCCCCCTTTTCAAGTTCCCCCACACATGAGGCTTGGGGAAAGCTAGGATCCCCTGTGGGTCCTTTTCCCTTTTTTTTGCCTAATATACTACTACTCCCTACTACTTAATCTCACTTCGTTTCCTTTCCTTTAGCTATAATGATGCTTTGATTTGCATAGTTTTTCAAGTCCTAGGTGGAGCCGCATCACGGAATTCCTGGCAATCTTAGATATGTTTCTTGATTGGAGATCCATGGATCACAGGCAATATCTCCCCATGTCCTTTAGCCTTTGAAATCCTCCTTCCTTTTCAATGCCCAGGCATCCACCCAACGCATGCTTTTTGAAATAGTAGGAATTGAACCTACCAAACACCATACAAAATATTAGGCAATGAGTGTCCAAGTTTTGAGATCACGCAATGCTCAACTTGTGATTGAATGTCAATTTGTACTCATGCAACACTCAACTTGTGAATGCCTGTCCATGGGACTAAAACACCTCAAGCCTTGGGGACTCATCCAATGAAACTTAGAATTTATTCTAGTTCTCATATCTTGTTCTATAAGAAGTGTGTATTGTTAGGTTAAATGATCTTCATAACAAACTATTCATATATCAAAATTTAAGTGCATTTTTTAAAGGCATTACAAGACACATCTCATGGAAGTTTCTATCTATGCCCAGACTCAGGAAGCCAATCTACACCTCAAGAAACATGGGCAAGAGGATGGTGTCACCATCCCACATCAAAGTGAGATTTTAGAACTTCAAAGGGAATGAGGATGAACATCCTGATAGCCACTTGCAAGGCTTCCTCCATGTATGCACCATTAACAAGTGCAACATTGAGGAAGACTACATGAACTATTTCCTGTGCACTTTGAGCAAGATGGCTCAGCGGTGTAAATTCCCTATTGAATATTTTCAATATTAGGAACAAATGAAGGGGGACTTTCTTATGCGACAAGGAAGAATAAAGAAGCTCAACCCCAAAAAGTAAGGATACTTTTATGGCTCAGCTAAAGAAAGCTCTATAAGATCTAGATGTCCACGGTAGACTCGGAGCCAATGAGAAATGGTGTAGTAAATTCACCTAAGGTAGGCACATAGAAGCTGAGTGTTGCACCAATTATTGCAACAAAAAATCCAAATAGCAGAGACAATAGCACTAACTGTTGGTACCACAAGAAATTATCTATTGACACCAATTAGTGCCATAAGACCAATATTGACCAGGGGTCAAGGAATGCCTATAGTGCCAACAGCAAGGCCAAGGCTAGTACTATCCCAAAGATCAAGCTGAACAAGATCAACCACCCCAAAGAAACTCCCAAGATCAGGGAAATATTGAGTTCAAGTATCTCTTTCTGATACCAACCAGATGGTTCTAGAGCCAACAAAAGAACTAAACCTTGGAACACAAAATCATTCTGCTATGGTAATAGTACGTACCAACCTTTCTTCCAAGCAACTAGCAGTGATAAAAGATTTATTTGTTAGATACAAGGATGTATTTGCATGGAGTTACATAGACTTATTGGGGAGTTCCTCCTGAGTTGTGTTAACACAAGATACCTTTGGTCTAGATGCTAAGCCAATTTGCCAATAGAGGTACATAATGAATCCTAATTATGCCAAATAGGTACAAGTTAAGTTGGATCAAATCCTGCATGCTGGGCTCATTTATGCCATTGACCGTATAGTGATTGGCTATTTTTACTAATGGAATCTTGGATCAAGTTGTAGGACATGAGATGTACTCATTTATGGATGGTTACAGTGGCCATAACCAAATATTAGTGGTTCCAGAAGACTAATACAAGACTGCTTTTATCACAAAATGGGGTGCTTATGCAACTAAAAGTTATGCCTTTTGGATTGAGGAATGCTCCACCTACCTTCCAAAAGTATACTATGTCACATGCATAGTTATTTCCAAGATGCACACAACCTGTCTTTCCATTGTCATAAGTGGAGAACCATTCCCTACAGGGAGTAACATGGAATAAAGCACTAGAATCCAAAATCCAATCCTGGGAATATGCATCATTTGAAGTGGTGAGCAAGTCTGGAGGTAGACTAGACACGAAGAGAATGTCATTGTCACTATCATCAATGACTGAATTAATCTCCTTGATCTTCATTTTTCCTTTGTCCTCCCTTGGACTCTCTTCCTTCTTATTTGCACCCCAATTTGCATTCTTTTTCTTATACATTTTCTCTCTTTTTAGCTTGTAGCAATCCTTTTTCATATGGCCCTTCTTGCCACAGTGGTATGTTACTTTGTTTTAACTTGCTTTGTCTTTTAAAACTAAAATGCATTTGATTTGATTAGCTTTAGTGATTGGCTCGGATCTTACTTCTTTGCATGTATCCCCTCCAAAAAACGTGAGGTGTTAGATGCATTACCTCTGTTCTAAAACATAGACGGAGGTTCCATGCCCTGGATTTCCCTCTTTCTTGGGACTTCCCCCTGAACTGTGATATGCCCCTTTGCACATTTAAGGTTGCATCCTGCTTGATGCCATCCATAGACTTCTAATCTCCTTGGCCAACAAGCTACCCACAACATCATCAAACTTCAGTACTCCAACAAATGTAGAGTTACTGACAGCTGTATGGAAGGTATCCCATGAGGATGGCAATGAACATAAGAGAAATATTGCCTTAGTCTCCGCATCAAAATTCATCTTCTAAGCATGAAGCTGGCTGAAAATAATGTTGAATTCATTCAAGTGAGAAGCAATGGAGACCCCTTCCTTCATCTGACTCAAACAACCTCTTCATGAGGTAAACTTTATAAGAGGTAGTTTCCTTCTCATAAGTGACACACAATTTCTTCCACAAATCTTCCGTAGTTTGCTCATTTACTACTATGAAATAAACTGACTCTGCAAGATGAAGTCTAATAGTAGACTTTGCTAATGCATCCAGCTCATTCCAATCATCATCAGACATATCTGTAGGCTTAGCTTCAATCCCTGCCAAGGGTTTAATCTGCTTCTTCTGAATAAGCACATCCCTTATCTGTTCTTTCCACAAAGAAAAGTTTGTCCCATCAAACTTTTTAATGCTAAAAAACTCCTTTTCAGACATGGAAGAGGATGCCATGATGCAAATGAAACAAAATCCCAAATGCTAGTACCTGCAAGAGAGTAATCATACCAAATACCAGGTGCATCCAATATGTCTGCTTTAATGAAGGATAGTGTCACCAAAACTCAAGGCTTCTGGCTCATGTGCATATACTATGCATCCATATGAGCAAATCTGGCCCAAAAGAAAATGTCAACCCACAATGACAAAGCAATGGCAAATATAATGCCAATAAGAGCCAAATGCCTCAAGCATAAACACCGTCCATGGGCATAAGTATCAATAATGTCTTATCCAAAAGATCATAACACAACCTGTGCATCTACTGCAATATGTCAAAGTTGTCCCTCATCATAAAATAGCATTTGTGTGCTAAACGTCCATCAATAAAGCATCCCACAAGGCAATCTGGGCCTAACAACGCATCCAACCAGGATCGCAATGCATCTAAATGGCTTGTAAAGCATCCACTGCAACCCAATGCAAACCACAAATGAGCGCACTCAGCTCAGACTACAACCACAGTGATCTGCGCATATCCAAGAAATCACGGCCTTACGACAATGACCGCTAGTGAAAGTAGAACTTGGGATGTCTCAAAACATGGGCATCACTGCATAATCGAACTCAACAAGACAATCTGCAAATATCTCTCTTCTGCCACAACTCCAAAATCTCATCCAAGGATGGAGTAAGAGCCAGTCAACCCTTGCATTTACTTGCAAAAATGAACCTTAGGAAACTTAACCTTAGCCAAAATCCCACATGGCAATCAATGAGAAGGTCTTGGAAACTTTGAGAAATTTCCTTCAAAGACAAGACGGAAAAACATAGAGAATTGCAACTCCCTCGATTCTTCATGGAATGGCAAGTTGCTTTGTAAACATATGTTTCAGGCAGTCCCGGATCCAATGGGATAGACAGCTCTACAAATGGAGGCCCGGATATTGAGATCCCACTCACACTGGAAATGGTGAAGATGTCAGAGTATACAGAGATTCACCATAGCTTCAAAAGTTCACAAAACTGGAAGCAACTTCTCAAGTAGAAGTTTTGGACCACTTTAGATCCACTGGAAGTGTCAGAACTGCAAATGGTGGCTTGGATATGGAGATCCAACACACGAAATCCTTGAAGGAAATGAATTTCATCACTTTTTGCAGGAGTTGTGACTTTTCACTGAAAACTCGGATGATAAAGATGATAAAAGTAAAAATGTAGCTCTCAATCTAATCTACAACTTCCTTGAAGACTCCAAGTCAAAATTCTATGTCTAACTCAGGATATTTGTGCCACTACATATGTGTGTCTGAGAAGATTTGCTTATATTCTGTGCCTTCAACTTTTCAACCCAGCACAACAAATGCCCAAGAGGATTTTGCCCCTTTCTCTCCAGCTGCTATAGCAGCTCCAAAATTTGCAGCTCCTCCTATTGAACAAGGATCTTTGGGATGCACCACTCTCTCCGGGGTAGAGGGTGCACCAGGTTGCTCACGCTACTGCCAAGCTCTGATACCAGTTGTGAGGACACAATGAAAGCTGAGACGGTGAGAGGGAGCTTGAGAGACACAAGTTTTGGTGGGTGCAGAACACCCTAATCTTCTATTTCATCCATATATATATGTGTTTGAGTATTGTACATAACCGAGGTTAAGGTACATTGGCCTTTAACCCCCACAGTTGTAGTGTAGGTCATAGTTTCAGCATAATATAAATGGCCGTACATCCACAACATAAATGGCATCTTTTCAAATTATAAATGCTTTCAAGCTCGATAATTTTGTTTTTGAACAAGAAGTTTATTACGATAAGTTTGACACACACATGGTGTCCCAAAAATATTACAAGGCAAAAAATGTGGCTTATGTTGCAAGCCTAAGGGCAAGACTCATCTCTTCCATAGGCCTCATAGCCAATTCTCCCTCACATTCTACTCTCTTTAAAAAATCACTGGTCTCTGCAGGTGGCTTTCTCTTATCAGCAATGCGATGCATCATTTGATCCTGCGAATGACAATGGCATTAATGACACGAGAGGGAGGAATTTTTTGATTATTCTCAAGGTAACCCCATGCATCTTCAAAAAATTGAATCATATCAACAATAATCCATCCCAATGCATAGGTATACGTGCATGTATATTTGCCTCTTAAGGCTACTTCTTGTAGCTCGAGTGCAACCCACTTTTTCTACCCATGCTCTTCCTCTTGCCTACGAGCTCTCTCAGCAAAGTCGGCATCGGGACATCTTATGCATTCTCAATTTTATTTTAGGCTTCTAGGACTTTATGCCATCAGCTCCTTCTTGATGAGCCAATGATAGATGCTACATACCATGCCGATGGATGTTTAGCTATGCACACATCAGATGACCTTCAGCTCATGGTAGTTGAGCATAGAGGTTTGACAGGTTGCCATACCTTGTCATTTATACAAGCCTCTTCATCAGTAGAGCAGTGTATCACACTTGCACCTTTGGCCCCATATTTTCAACCCTTGGATCACTTTGTCCACATAGACTATGTTGTCTTCATCGACCTCACATCATTTGATAGAGATTATACCTCTATTGCAGCATACCTCACACATTGCTATCAGTTCTTTTGGGTTGGTGACACCCTCGTATGTCACAACCTACCGGACTCTTTCTTCACAGCCACATCGACTAGCCTCACATCCAGATGCCTCTTTTATATAGTAGTTGCACAGTCCTCATCGACATATGACATGTTCAACATACAATCATACACGGTCATCTTTTGATCGACTAATCTTTGATCCGGGTGGACTTTACCTTCTGCATATTTCCTTCCTCTTCCTTTCGGCCTATCTTCTGGGTTTTATTCCCAAAGGCAAAGGATGACCCAAAACTTAGGAGGGGGAAATGCACATTTATGTACAAGATCATAAGTTGTACTCATTGTACATGCTTCCACTACATAGTCACTATGCTCACATACACACATACTACCCTAATTTCTTTTTAGTTTTGGATGCTATCATATGCACCAAATGAAACAAAAAAAGGTCTTATACATGCACCCTCTACTTACTTAGTGCAATTTAAGAGGAGGTGTTGAGGATGGTGTAAATTACACCATACCTCTAGGGATTTAGGGGCAAACCCTAACCCTAATTCTAACCCTAACCCTTACCCTAATCCTAACCCTAACCTTAAGGGATTCACATGTATATATTCATGTTCATGTTCAATACAACTTAGTGTACAGGTAGCTATATCATGTGCACTTCTCTCTCTCTCTCTCTCTCACTTTCTCTATCAGGAAGATTAATAGCAAAGTGTGTTCCCCATCTGGATGACAAGTACCTCATAGCATGCTTCATCTCTGGATTGAAAAAATCCATTCACAAGGACATGGAAAAAGTCAACAACTGTGCATTTCAACAATGCTCATGAAGCTGCAATTGACATTGAGGATAGCATGACCGATTTTGACAGCGATAGTGATGACTATAAATCAAGTCATTGCGACAAGAAATCTTCGAAGGGAAGCTTGTCCACCAAGGGCCGTGCCATTGAGGATAGAGTGGAAGCCATGGCCTTAAGGGTAAAGGACAAAATGATGTAGGTGATAGAGCAGAAGTTGTGCATCTCTCGGCCACCACAGTACTCACTAGAGATGTCTGGTGCCCACATTGTATGGTTAACCACACTATATGGCCAACCACACAGTGAATGGGTGCCCAATCCTGAGGAATAGACTCAACCCACCAGAAGTGGCTCAACACCCATGGTTATGGTGTGCCATTTACAATGTTACAAGCCATGATGTAAATACCTATTTCCACAATATGAGGGTAGCGTAACCCCGACCCTAATAGTACCAACAATCGTCAATCCTAGTATATAGGTAGCTAGGACTAGCACCTAATGCATAAGTGCCACGGCTCAGGACTAGCACCTAATGCATAAGTGCCACGGCTCCACCCCCTCTCGATGAGGACACAAGTGCCTCAACTATTGAGAAATCCCAATCCTCTATATTATACTATAGTTCTAGTGCAACAACTCCAACCTCAAGAGTTGGAACCTTGCTATGAGTATGAAATTACTTGGATGGTGCCAAAGGACTCATTTCTGTATATGCAAATCAAGTAAGGCCAATCACATATTGGGCACCCATCAAGTGTTTTGGTTGTGGGGAAAGCCACCGCATAGCAAAATGCTCACACAAGGGTAACCCCAATACATTTCAACCTGTGTGCAGAGAATGTGGAGTTGGGCATGCATGCATAGTCACCCACTTCGAGAAAAGCCTCACCCAACCATGAAGGAAGACTTGATGTAACCCTAGGGATAATTAGAGTGGAAAATCATAGTGTGGCTATATAAAGTGTGGTATTATAGTCAGCCTTATTCATAACAAGGCAGCAAAAAGAAGCTCCTTTTGACTAAAAAAGAAAAGAGCCCTCTAGCAAAACAAGCCTCACCAATCCCACAACTCAGTGAGACCATTCCTAGCACATCTATGGATAGTACCACCCAAGATGCAATGGAATCCTACCCCAATGCTAAAATTGAAAGAGCTCGTTATCAAGCCTTAAAGCAATGGTTACAACAAGAGCAAGAGAAATTTGAGGCAGACAAGAAAGCATCAGTAGAGGTTAGAGTGCTCTCATCACCTAGTGTTGACACAATGATTGATCCCAACACCATACAAAGGGTAATCGAGCAACATGCAATACATCCCCAATTGGATGGTACTACACTAGCCAGCTTGATAAGCTGCCCATCACAATGCCAATTGGAACCTTATCGAGGAATTGCCCTACAATGTGGGATATTTTCAAGGGACAGATAGAATCTTCACAATGCTTCCTGCCACCTGAATAAGTGGGAAAGGCTATTTTAGTAAAATTCAGTGCTAGGGATGATATAAAAAATGTAACCATCCCACTGGAGCATAAAGCCTTTGGCCAATACCCTGCAAAAGTAGACGGCGGAGCTGGTGTAATCATTTTAGCAAGAGATATTTATGAAGAATGGGGCCTACCTCCAATGCAAAAGGCTACATTGAACATATGCCTAGTCGACCACACTAAAATGAAGCCACTGGGCATCGTCTCACTGACAATGTGCTAACAAAAAATGGAGTCAAATTCACTCTCCAGTTTACTATCCAAGGGAGCCACATCATACTAGATATTGTTAGGAAGATCATGGCTTTGGGAAGCTTTGGTACTTCATGATTGGGGCACTGATCGAATCACAGTCCAAAACAGAGAAACCATTATCAAGATCACTTTGGGAACATGAGAAATCAAACCCACTATTCCCATAAATATTGAAGACACTTCTTTCACTACAGCCACTAGTCATGCATCCGCTTTACCTACAAATGTACTAAAAACCATAGAAGGGGAAATACAAAGTGACATCAACAATTGGATACATGCATTGGTCACAATAGATAACTGTCAAACAACACATCCAATGTTGCCAAATGTGGATGCACAAATGATCCAACTAGAAGCACCAATCTGGGATGAAGAGTAAGAAGTGCAATTCTTGGTGGCAAGTGTCAAATGGGAAAGTGACCTTGAAGAGGCCATAATTGAAGGTTACAGTGTTGACTTTGATTGGTACTTAGAAACAGAAGCCAATAATGCCACATTGGAAAGTCAAGTATTTGACAATGACTTAGCTATCCTACAGGCACTCATGGCCATAGAATACCCCAAGATAGACCCTCCAACACTAGCCAATAGTATAGTTGGTCAAGGAAAAAGAAGGAGGGTGTGCAATGCCAAAAGGCCAAGGTAGAGTACTTTAATGAATTTGAAAGAATGCAGACTAGAGTGGTGGAGTTGTATTTGACAAAGCCCACAAAAGCACCTAAGCCCCCCAAATTTTGAATGGGATCCTAAAGGACTTGAAGGTGCATGTATGGCCAAAGAACCACTCCTCAGGATTGAGACTCCTATTGAAAACGTATCACTAGCCTCTAAAGTAAAAAACTTTGCAAGTTCAAACCAAATGTTAGAATGAAAAGTGAAATGGTGAATACCCATAAAAAGAAGAGTAAGTGAACACAGCTGAACTGAACCAAACATCTTCCACAACATCTACTAGAGCTAGCAGCCAAGCAAGCACCTCAAAGTGCCATGATGGCCTAAGGGAAGTTCCCGATTACTTCAAAAACTACACCCGGGGAGAAGCAGCAATAGCAATGCCCAGGCCTATTAGGGAATCAGAGCTCATAGAAATAGAGAATATTAAGGATACCCCAATGTATGAAGGACCAACCAAGATAAGAAAATTAAATCTTGCCTTGGATGGAGAAGAAGAAAAGCATGTATACATCAATGAACAGCTCACTCTAGAGGAAGAAAAAGAATTAAAGGCATTGCTGATGGAATATAGAGATTACATGGCTTGGCCCTACAAGGAAATGAAAGGGATTTTCCGTGAAGTTTCAATACATACTATATCGAACTTGATCCATCTATCACCGACGCCATCTTTACCATACTCATTGGGTAAAAACTATCATAGCACAACATCGTCTATAGACTCAACCATAACACGAGGACAGGTAATCAAATCAGTCATGGGGAGTTGTTAACCTTGTGGCAACAAGGGCCAAAAGTGCATTCTAGAGCAACAACGATTCCCTCTACTCATAGGCTTGGATATATTAAAGCATCACGATTCAAAAACATGATCATGTTCGTTGTCGTCTAAACATGCTGATTGTTTTTTGAAACAAGGTGAATGATATTTAATCATTCATAAGGCCTGCCCAAGATTAAAAAAGCAAATAAAAAGGAATGGTGTGGAGGAAGACTCCAGGAGATAAAGGGGAGAGCGGGGGGGCGAGGTTTGGGGGGGAGGGAGAAAAGGTGGAGATGGTTTGTAAGAAGACTTGAGGAGAGAGAGAGAGAGAGCGACTTTAAAGTCTGCATTCAAGTCCAATGAAGAAGAGTCACCATATTGTCCAATAGGAAAAATGCACTTCCACAAATTCTAAAATGCTTAATTTCTGCTTTGCCAAATTTGAAGGGTTGCTAACGCTAGGCCAAAAACAAAAACGTGCCAACTTCACCCTACTCCTCCATTTGGGTATGTTCTACCTTTGCGATGCCGGAACGGCATCGGCACTTCAAGCGATTGATGCAAAAGGTGAGTCTGAGATTTATTAGATGTTGTCCCTATTTGAGATTCTAAGCCCACTAAATCTTAAGGATCAGTGGTGCCACAGAATGCTGTAGATATGGTGCACACTAGGGCAAAAGCGGCCCTGTGGATTTTATGTATCGTCCAACATCCTTGTGGGCAGAACTCACATGGAGGCGATATAAAGTACCGTCTGGTGGGGTTGTAGATGCACATTATCATTTGGATACCGTTGTAGAGAGTAGAGATCATACAGGAAAAACTGGCAGGTATGGGATCGTGGCCTTTGATCATGTCTCTGAAGATTGCCATTGATACTTGTATGGAGTAAATTTGTTGTCGTCTTAAGCCTTACGATAACCCTACAGCGGTAGGGCATCTTTCGTGTTTTTCCTTCCGTCTGCAGAAAGGGCTTTGATATTGGTTGCTTGCTGTATTGTTTACAAAGGGTGGCAGGCTCTGCTGGATCTTTGGAATACCTGGAGAAATTGTGCAAGGAGGAGCGGCTGGATGAGGCAATTCAGGCTGTTGGACGTATGGACCTGGAGGGAGTTCCAGTGTCTAGGGATATTATTTACTGCCTCCTGCAGGAATGCAATAAAAGGAAAGACCTGGGAACTGCTAGGAGATTTCATGCCCTCATGGTCAGGCATGGACTTGATTCAGACACATTTTTGGGTGATCACCTTATTCGTCTTTTTACATCATGTGGGAGCTTGGCCGAAGGAAATAATATATTTAACAATCTTTCCAAACCAACTGTATACACATGGAATGCGATCATGTCAGCACACAGCAAGCTTGGAGGAGGGGAGAGGACTCTTGAACTGTTTCAAAGGATGCAAGACGAGGGCATTAAGCCGGACAAGTGCACATTTTTGTGCATCTTGAAAACATGTGGCAGTCTAGGAGCCTTGGGAAAGGGCAGGCTAATCCACGACCTGATGGTTAAAAGTGGAGTTGAATCTAATTTAGTCATTAACACGCTTGTTGACATATATGCAAAATGTGGGAGCTTGGATGAAGCACAAAAAATCTTTGACAGACAGCCAACCCGAGATGTGGTGTCGTGGGCTGCAATCATATCAGGATATGCACAGCATGGACATGGTTATCATGCTCTGGAGCTTTTTGGCAGAATGCAGCAGGAAGGGATCAGGCCAAATGAAGTCATATTTTTGGGAGTTCTAAAAGCATGTAGCATCATAGGTGCTATAAGACAGGGTAGGCTTACACATGACCAGATTATTCAGAGTGGACATGAGTCAGATTTGGCCATTAGAAACTCCCTTATTGACATGTATGGCAAGTGCCGGAGCCTGGGGGAGGCAAAGAAACTGTTCAGCCAATTGCAGACTCTAGATGTGGTGTCATGGGGTGCAATGATAGAACAGTATGCACGGCATGGGCATGCCTTTGATGCAATGGATCTTTTTGAAAACATGCAACGTCAGGGCACAAAGCCAAACAAAGTCATATTTTTGTCTTTATTGAAGGCATGTGGCATCGCACATTCCATAGAGCTTGGAAGGATGATACATGACCAGTTCATCCAAAGTACAGTGCAATTAGATATGGTTGTGGGGAGCGCTCTTGTTGACATGTACTCTAAATGTAGTAGCTTAGATGAGGCGCGCAATGTGTTTGATAATCTTCCAGAACGAAATGTGGTGGCATGGGGTGCAATGATTGCAGGTTACACCCAATGCACAGACTGTCATCTTGCTCTTCAATTATTTGAAAAAATGCAGGTGGAGGGCATAAAGCCTAACAAAGTCATCTATTTATGCGTTTTGAAAGCATGTGGCAAAATGGGCGCTATAGAACAAGGAAAAATAGTACATGACCAGATCAATAGAAGTGATCTTTTGTCAGATGATGTTGTAGGGAGCTTGGTTATTGACATGTATGCCAAATGCCAGAGCTTGAGAGAGGCTCGCAGAGTCTTTGACAAATTGGGGAGCAGAGATGCGGTCTCATGGGGTACAATGATAACAGGATATGCAGAGCATGGGCATGACCCTTTTGCTCTTGAACTTTTTGCAGAAATGCAGCAGGAGGGTATAGAACCGGATAAGGCCACACTTTTGGGTATCATGAAAGTATGTAGCAGCATTGGAGCCATAGAGCAAGGCAGGCAGATACATCAGCAGGTAGTCGAGTGGGGATTGGGGTCCGACCTGGTCCTTGGAAACACTCTAATTGACATGTATGCACATTGTGGGAGCTTACAAGAGGCCTGGTATCTTTTCTGTGAATTGCCTAGTCGAGATGTGGTGTCATGGGGTATAATGGTTGCAAAATGTCTTCAGCATAGGCATGACCATCTTGCTCTTGAACTTTTCAAGGAAATGCAGCAGGAAGGCACAAAGCCAGACAAAGTCACCTTTTTGGGTGCCTTGAAAGCATGTGGCAATATACGGACCGTCACTGGGGGTAGGGTGATACATCAACAAATCATTGAAGCTGGATTTGACTGTGATGTGATTGTAGGGAGCACCCTTATTGTAATGTATTCTGAATGTCAAAGCTTAGAGGAGGCTAGCAAAGTTTTTATTGACTTACCCAATCGAGACGACGTAGTATATTCTGCAATGATCTCAGCTTATGTTGAACATGGGCATGGTTTTCTTGCTCTTGAACTTTTTGAGGGCATGCAGCAGGAGGGCTTAATGGCAGACAAAATCACTTTCTTGTGCATTCTTAAAGCTTGTGGCAGCATAGGAGCAATAAGACAGGGTAGGCTAATACATGACCAGATCATCAAAATTGGGCTCATGTCTGATGTAGTTGCTGTGAGCGCTCTTGTTGACATGTATGTCAAATGTGGTAACATAGAGGAGGGTCACAGGATGTTTAATGACCTCCACAATCAAGATGCAGTATTGTGGGGTGCAATGATTGCAGGGTATGCTCAGCATGGCAACTGGAACCTAGCTAAGCAGTGTTTTGAGGATATGCAACAACGAGGCTTCAAGCCAAATGATGTGCTATTTACAAGTGTTCTTGCTATTTGCAGTCATGCTGGCCAACTTGAGGAAGGTCGTAAATTCTTTATGTCAATGATAGATGACTATGGCATCACACCATGTATCGAGCACTATAGCTGCATGGTTGACCTTTTTGGCCGTGCAGGATGCTTGAATGAAGGTGAAGACTTACTTCTTACCATGCCCAGAGCTCCAAATAGTACTGCGTGGACGTCTTTGCTGACGAGCTGCAGAACATATTGTAGTGTGGAGTTAGGAAGACGATGCTTCGAAATAGTTGCGCAATCACAGCCACATGATGCTTCCGGGTATGTGCTTATGTCAAACGTTTACACGGAGGTTCATAACTCGGAGAATGCAGATGAATTGCAAAAATTGAGAAAACGTGCTCGTGCACAGAAAAAGCCTGGAAGGGCTTGGATTGAAGTCAAAGATAAGGTGCATGAGTTCATTGTGGGTGGCAGCAACCAGCTGGAAAGTGGAGAGATCTATGTGAAGGTGAAAAGGCTGTGCCAGCTGTTCAAGGATGATGGCCATATGCCACAGTTGGGCTTAGTAATGGAGCCATTGTTAGGCGAGGATACGGAAGCAGTCCTTGTGTGTGCAGTATGAGATGCTAGCCATTGGGAATCCATGGCTGTGTGGATACAGGTGACTATACAAAGTTATGAGTGCATACTGACAACCAAAATGCAGGTTGCTCCCAAAATCTTTAGGTAGGAGATAGTAATTCCTGTCTGTACAGTCATACAGCTGTATGGATCCATACAGTCGATGTCACCTCTGTCCGTATAGCTCCAAAACACAGCCCATACATCGCCTATCAGCTCTTTGTCTGTACAGGTGTCATACTATCCATGCAGCTGTATGGATCTTCTGCCAGCAGATTCGCACATATTCCAATCAACTTAGCAGCTGAATTGGTTTTGGCTCACATTGGTTGGTTTTCTTGAACATTGCAGTGAAAATTGGGGCTTTTGACATTGGGCTGCAATTCGCACAGGAAAAGAGATTTGACAGCTTTTCAGGCATCTTTCCACTTAGTGTGAGTGAGATTTGCAGACATTTACTATTTTTAGCAGTGATTTGGCAGATTTTGGGCCTTATTGAGGTCAGTGATAGTTTATTGCAGAGATTGCATGCTAGTACAGTGAAATTGAGCAGACATTTCAATTTGCCCTCTTTTCTGGCGTACTTTTCTTTTTGGGAAAATATGGGCTTTTGCAAGATTGACACTTGCAGTCATCTTCTTCGCCTTGGGGTTCAATTTGAGCTGACTTTTCAGCAGATTTGAGGGTTGGATAAGCTTTTGTAGGGCAGCCTTATGCTTTTGATGCATTGATATTTGCAGATTATTGCCGTCATATATTGCAGGACAGCCCTTTGCAATTTGCTCAATGTTTGAGCTATTCATTGGGCATTCACATTTGCGGAGCTTTTGCTATTTTATAGGTTCACATTTGCAGATATTGTGTCAGCTTTTGAGTAGCTTGCTCATTGCAGCGATAGTGTTGAGGCTTTGACATTTGCATGCAGTTTCTTTTTGGGGATTTTCAGTTGCAATGGCCGACATGGATTTGTTTGGAATGATTTCATCTGAAGACAAACTTGATGGTACCTATCACTCCATTGGTGCGCCACTTCTTGGTATCCAAGAATTTTCCCTGGCATTGTGTCTGGATCAGAGACTAGACCCATAGGCATCTGCTGCCACCTCAACCAATACAGGTGGTGCTATTGCTACTACAGCCACTTCTGACTCTACCACCGTTGCTGCACCAGATCCTTCTACACCAGGCCCATGTTGTTATTGCATTTGCATGCAAGAGATTCATTATCAGATCTTGCAAGACAGCCAAGGATGCATGTGATAATTTGGCCTGTTTGTATAAGGTTTGTAATGAGGCCAGAGTTGCCTTTTCCAGGAGACAGCTTGACGATGTACACATGCAAGAAGGGGACATCATAGATGCTTATCTCACCAAAGTCAAGGACATTCGTGAGCAGCTTACTAATGTGGGTGAGATTGTCTCAGATGCACAGGTCGTTTCCATGACACTTGATGGGCTCCCTGACTCATACCGAGCCACTATTCCTCGATCAGCTTGTTTCCCTACTATTGTAGGAGGAGCAGAGCCATCAAAATTGATCTGCTTCTATTCTTGCATATTAGGCCTTTGCCATCAATCACATTGGCAAAGGCAAAGGGGGGGAAAATTATAGCAAGCCCAAATTTTCATCTAGCACCGATGACATATCTAAGTTTTGAAAGTGCATTGCTTCTAAGAAAAGAAGTAACAGTAAGGACTTGCAGTCATAAATGGAACAGTTGCCCACGAGCACCCCCCATGAGGCAGTACATTTTGCTTCATGATGAGTGGGCGTTTGTTGTGACATCCTTTTTCTTCTTCCTTGACCATTTGTTGTTTTTTTCTACTAGAGGGTCTAGCTTGGGATACTTTATTGCCAAGGGGGGCATTGTCACTTGTGCAAACAATGCCTCTTAACCTTTCAAAGGCATTGGACAAATTGAGGTTATTTTTGTGTTAAGGGAGACATCACTCTTCTACAAGTCTTATTTGTTCTAGGCATCAAGAATAATCTGATTTCCATTTCAGCCATTTCTACCAATGGCTTCAGGGTTGTCTTTGATGGTTATCGTTGTGCCGTTTATGACAAGCGCCATAATAACTACATTGTGCTTACTAGGACACTTTCTAGAGGGTTGTACCATCTAGATGCATATGACAAACAACCACCTCTTGAAGCTAATGCACTTTTGCCTATGCTGCTGAATTTGTCATTTCAGACACCCGCTTATCGCATGGGAGGTTGGAACATTAATTGCAAAAGTCTGGTCAAAATGCATGCACAGGACATGGTTTTGGATCTTCCAATGATGCATGCACTTGAATAGCACATTTGTAAGGGCTGCTTGTTGGGATAAATGTTTCGGTCCTCTTTCCCAAAAGATGGAACACTTGGTGCACCCAGGAAGCTGCACGTAGTGCACAATTATGTCTATGGTTTGATGCAGACAACTTCTCTTGGGGGTTTTTATTATATTGTCACTTTTGTGGATGACTATACTGGACACACATGGGTCTATCCTCTCAAGGCCAAGTCTGATGCGTACTTCAAGAACCCTTTAGCCATGGTTAAAGATGAGAGTGGATGTAAACTCTCGATCCTCTGTACAGATAGGGAGGGGGAGTATGTGTCTCGAGAGCTTGATGTTTTTTTGGCAGCTCGGGGAAAAAACAGGTCCTTAATGGAAATCGCAAGGTGTATGCTTAAGGGCAAGTCTTTGCCTAATAAAAGTTGGGTAGATGCTCTCATGTGTGTAATCTATGTGCTGAATCGGGCACCTACTTGGGCATTGAAGACAATTACACCTTATGAGGCATAGATAGGTCATAAGCCGGTGCTTTCTCACATTAGGGTGTTTGAATCTTTGGCATTTGCTCATATTCCGTTTAAGATCTGGCATAGCTCACAAAGAAATGATACAAATTGTTTCAGCCCACTACAGGGAAGGTTATTGTCAACAGGGGCATTATTTTTTCTGATCATGTAGCTTATCCTAACTGGATTGCAAAAGATAGCCTAATGTGGATGCCTCATATATGTTTGATACCTTGCTACCCTCTTTCAGTCTATTGTAGATTTAGATCAGCTTTTGCAGGGTTAAACTCCACATGCTTCTAGAAGCTCTCAGCCTCCATAGGTTCCACATGCTCAGCCTGATTTGCAGCCACATGATGCACTTGGAATAAATCAGGCAGTTCAAGAGGAGCGGGCTTCATTAACCAATCGGAGAGGAGAAGGGGTTCTACAAGGAGAGCTAGTAAAATGAAGAAGATGCCTTAGAAGGAGGGATTACACCTTGACTGAAGCAAGGGCTTACAACTCTCTCATGATGAAAAACTCTCTCAAACAAGAATATTGAAATGTATCTTGCAAATCTCTTGCGTGGAGATGGAGGATTCATCGGCAAGGAGGTCTTATCACTCACGAAGGGGGTAGGAGCACCATCGGTTCTCATACCATGATAAAGTGGAGAGAGAGAGAGAGAGAGAGAGAGAGAGAGAGAGAGAGAGAGTGCGCGTGTGCATGTGCGTGTGCGTGTGAGTGTGCGTGTGTGTGTGAGAGAGAGAGAGAGAGAGAGAGAGAGAGAGGAGTGCACACGATATAACAATGTTGTATTGAACATAAATATGAATATATACATGAGAACCCCTTAGGGTTAGGGTTAGGATTAGGGTTTGTCCTATGAACCCTATCTAGATAGTGCAATTTACACTATCCTCAATAGGTATACCAACTGGACATTTATATTTCTTCCTTAATCAGGATTTACAGGAAGAGGTCCATGTCACCCACCAACCTCCAGGATTTGAGGTTGAAATGGCTCTCTATAGTTTGAAGCAGGCACCGTGGGCATGGTATGCCAAGACAAATTATTTTTGGCCATGTCTTGGCTTTCAAAATTGTAACCATGTTCTTTCTTCTGGCCATATTTTTATATTCCATTATTGAGACCTCATCTTATTGATCACACGTGTGTTCTTCTATTTGAGTTCTGATTGTAAGATTCACGTCCTAGCTAGGCATCTTCTGCTACCATGTGCACATACTCTCCTATCGCTTAGAGTACTCTCTTTTCATGGCCGATCACCATGCATGCTATCTTCAATATAGCACTTATCACTTGCACTGTGACCTTTTTTCGAACTTCAGAGCTCGTATTGCATTCAGTGCGATCTGTCACCTTCAGCGCGACCAATCACCTTCAGTGTGATTCCATCACCTTCAGTGTGATGTACCATCTTCAGTATGGTCTTTTTCTACCATCTTCACATCATGGCCTTGGATCTTCAGTATTCATCAGTCACATTTAGGATAGGATGTCGGAAGCTAGTGCATGGGGTGGACTTCAGACCAGTGAAGTTATGAGTAGATTGACGACCTACCCTCCACCTAGTATTAAATTACCAGCATGGCATACGAGACTGATGACGCTTCACACATCCACAAGGGTTCTCTATACTTGACCATTCTTCTTAAACACCTTCAATGGCCTTGGGGGTGAGCCTTGGTGTGTTAGGCTATGATACTTAGTCAATGAGGATGGATCTAGATCGCATAGCTTAGTGAGTTGGGAGCAATCTCAAAACCTAGTCCTTGAGTATCTAGTATTTTGAGAGCTAAAAGATGGACTCATTTTGGTAGAATTCTGAGTTGTCTAGAGTTAGATACAAGTTGTCTAAGTTCTAGGGTTAATTGAGTCTTAGGCCTTTGCATTAATTAATATTGGTGAATGGGTAAATTAATAATAATAATAACCATATTCATAAAGTCATTGAAGTATTAAATTATTAAGAGTTGATGCTTTCTAAAAAGCTAGTTTAGCTTGTCCGCTTTTTGCTTTTCCAAAAAGCTAGTTTAGCTTTTCTGCTTTTTACTTTTCCAAAAAGTTAATTTAGCTTTTCTACTTTTAGTTTTTTTAAAAGCTTTCAGCTTTTAGCTTTCTTATTTTTGAAAAAGCTACTCTTTTTTCAGCCCTATCTCTCCTTTAAAATAGTGGCCTAGCCTACCCACTCAAATTCATTAGGCCATCTTCTCTCTCTTGCTACGCACAACTTCCACCTTGCCGCCATAGTCTTCCAAGCTACCGCTACTGCTCCAGTTCACTGCCATATTCTCTCTCTTGCTGCACCTTCAGTGCCCTAGCACTCTACCTTCACTAAGTTGTCTACCCTTGTGGCTTTCCTTTTGATTGCTCAGACATCTAACTCCTAGCCTTTTTACTCTTCATCCACCTAGCTGGTGCTACTCTAGCCTATCTTCTTGCTGCTCTACATCCCTTCTGGGTGATTTCATTGTTCCTTTCATCTACTAGGCTGAGGGTGAGAGATCATGGGACTTGACATGTAGAAAACTATAGGTTTCAAGGAAGATATGCAAAAATCATTTGCAATGTCAGATTTGGGAAAGTTGCACTACTATTTGGGCATCCAATTTGCTATTGTTGAGGGGGGCATAATGATGAGTCAATCCAAATATATTGGATAGCTTTTGCAACGCTTCCAATTTGAGGATTGTAAGCTGGTCTCTATTCCATTAGAGCTTGGCTTCCATTTCGCCTCTGAGGATGGGAATTCCCCTTTGGCATAATTATGAGCCATATAGTAAGCAAGTGCATGGAAAAAGAAACAATTCAAAATTGTAAATAGTGTTAAAATTTATTAAAAGTTCTATGCACATTTACAAATTGCACTTTTTCAACTTCTTCCATTTTAGGGTGAATCTAGATACCAATGCCAATAACTATCAATGTTTTAAAACCACCATGTAGTAGTCCCACTAGTTTGGATTCCAAATTTTTAATTCGTTTTGGTTTTCAACAAATCAAAAGAAGTTATGGAGCGTGTCCTCGAATGGGTTTACATCACTTTATCACAACATTGGAGGCACATTAACCCATGCCTAATGTTAGGTGTGTCCTTGGGTTGAGGAGGAGCTCATGTAGTGTAATTCGAAATGATTACTTGGTTGCATGTATGTATAGAATAAAATTTTGATGCTTTTGAATAAATTGCTATATCCTATAGTCTTCACGATGCATGCTTTACATGCAACATAGCACTTGTAATGCTTTAAAGGTCTTATTCCAAATCCTTATTCCATAGTTTTTTTCTTTCATGTTCAAGATTGGAATGTGTACTACAACTTGAAGACAAAGTTTGTCGAATTCCATTGAGTAATGCATAAGTTATGGGTCATGCAAGATACCTATATATATACAGAAAGGGCTTGAACCTCACCAAAAATGGCTACACCCAAGCAAACAATGACCCATTGCTCCCCGCATCCAACACATATGCCAAGGAGCTAGCTATGGAAGGATCCTTGAGGAGGTTGCATGAAGACTCTGAGCATTCATCCAAAAAAATACAAGATTTAGAACATGGACTTTGACCAATTGAGCGTGCATCAAGTACAAAGGTGAGGTATGTGTCATATTGGAAAGGTCATAGCAAAAAGTGAGCCACAAGCAAGCCTAGTCCATTGTTGGTGAATCCTAAAATAAAGACAAAGGACTACATAAGAAAGAGATGCAGTGTAGGAGCTGAGTCGCCATGACCATAGTGCTTAGGTTCTTACCAAGCTTCAAGCCCTGAGTCACAATAGGGGTTTTGGCCGAGTAGGATACGTGTAAGGGGAGCTAAGATATCTCGAGTCTAGGTGGGTGTTTGACAATGAAAGGCACAATTGACTCAAGGAATAATACATTGAGTTGATATGGGCATTTGATGTGGTAAACGATGCATTAGACAAAAAAAGATCAACTCTCCCGAGTTGCCACAAATGTCAACCCAAGGATGGGGTGGCAAACTAGATGCAAGAAGACAAAGGCCAACCCCATAGCATGTCCACAATGATGATTCCTAACATGCATGACCATGGACTAGGTGAAGCTTAGAGCATAGGCTATATGGTCACAAGAATACTAGAATCACAATTCAGAGCTAGAATGAGTTTAAGTGGAGTGATCAAGACCATGGAGCCTTGAGGCTGCAACATCTAAACCAAATTCCATGCAACTCATCAAAGTGAAATTCTAGGATTTTTTAGGGGCTGAGGCAGAAGACCTTATAATCATTTGTAGATCTTCTTATGGTTTTGTCATATTAGGAGCAACGTCCGAAGAAAAATACATGAATTATTTCGTGTATGTGTTGGATAAAGATGGCTCAAAGGTGGTTTGACAAATTTTTGATTGGTTACTTCAAGAATTAGTGGCACATATTCGAAGCATTTCTCAAACGGTTTAGGTGAAATATCAGTGATGATGAAGACGATGTCTAGACCAAGGTTAGCTACTTCAAGCAAATGTTTGAGGCATTTCTTAGAAGGTTCAAACAACATATCAATAATGAAGACAACGTCCCGAAAAAGTTGAGCGACTTCAAGCAGAAAAAGAAAGAGCCTATCTAGGATTTTGTTCTAAGGATACGAGTCCTCATGGTCAATTGAGCACATCACCATCATATGATAAATCGATCCACGCTTGCTTGATTATAGACTCACAAATGAATTTGTGATATCTCGAGGTTGTAAGCCAAACCAAAACTTCTAATCCAAGCTATTTCTTTGGACAAATGCTCAATGCTTGGAATGTGATGTATGTCACAAGTTTCTTATTGCCACCATAGCATTGTCCAATCAAATTTGTTAGTGACCATTGAACCCATTTTATGAATGAAGTTTTCACGTCTTTGACAACTGAGTTCATGGTCATACATGAAGTGGCAACCCATTAGGGGAAATATGGACTCAAAAAGGCCCTCATAAGGCATAGATAAAGAAAAAGTTTAATTGCTTAATCTCTAGGGGAAAAGGTTGTGGACCAAAGTGAAAAGCAAAAAGGAGCTAAAAACAAACAAGGCCATGATCCGATTCCAAACTGTATTGGCCACGGGGAATTTGATTTATCGAAATGAGGGCCCACATGTTGAAGATATTGTTTCTCCATCATTGATTGGGATCCTAATCTAATGACTTGCATGGCACACCTTTTTTGGAACATTGATCTATTTTTAATCCAAAGACTCACCATCTACTTACTATGGGCCTTGAGTATGCACCGTAGATTGAGATATGATCCAAGGGCTCGCTATTGCTAGCAACTTTTATGGATCATTAGATACATTATCTAGTTCTAGATTGGTGCTTTTCCCATCATCAATAGGGACCATCCCTTTTTTCCTTTCCTTGTGGCCCACTCCCTTCACTACGAGTTCCTTTGAAACTGCATAGCCCTCACTCAGTTTACCATCCATTCCATGTGCTGGTGCAAGATCCAAGGCACACATCCAAGCTCCAATGGGTCATCCAATCATCTCATTGGTGATAAGGTATTCCTCATCATTTCCTATAATCAAGGTTCTCTATACAAGCACATTGTTAGTTCCAAAATATATATTCAATACAAAAATCATCCCAAAAGATAGAGGAAGCCATTGTCATGAGCTATTCACTAGCTATTATCTTCTAGCCTATCCATGATAGCTACATGTGAGCCTATCAGTGCTAGTATCTCCTACACATGAGTGTGCTTATCTATGATCTACACAGCATTTTCATTCGATACAAAAAGATATCAGTTGCATAAAAAAATCCCATCAATGTCCTCCCATCCAAGGGCATGCGTATCATTTCCCACTTGTGGATGGTTGGATCTAAGGCCCCATCCAAGGGCTCTCCTTAAGCTAAGGGCTAGTCTGTTGCCACAATAGTCCTCCATGCCATTGGATCAAGCAATGATCTAATGTCACTAATGTGCTCATATCCATATCCATTAGATCATCCATGATCCAATGGATGTGATTGAATAGATGAAAGGGCTGCGACTTATATGCAATCATCTCCAATGGCTTGCTAAGCTATGATGGTTGCAATTTCCACAATCACAAAAGGCTTTTTGATGATGTATACAACAATCGACCATAGTCTTATCATAAAAAATTAGCATATGCTCTTCATCAAGAAGTTATTGCAACAAACTTTTCTACTTTCTATAGCGTTAAAAGCTCTACCAATTTCTAGGAATGAGCACTGGAATATATTTCCAAGAGGGAAGCTCATCCTCTCAAGGGTATTCAATCAATAAAATAGTGGATGAAGGTGTTTGGCCCTTCTTTTGGTTTTTTTTTGAGTATATTGGTTCAAATAAAGGTGCGAGCAATGTCCCGAGGATTTTGGTAGCTAAGGACATAGTAGGCTTTAAGGAGAAGCAAGCAGTCGATTGTCTTGGCATTTTTATCAATAGATTTGATTCACAACTGCGGAAGCTATGCAAGGGCTAAGCACACTACCAAATCCAATCCCACTTATATATACTCAAGTAATGATTAGGCACTAGACAGGTAGCCTCACTTGCTCTAGTCAATGCTTGGATTTTTTGACCTGGTTCTTTCGTTACTCTTATGCCTCGTTCTGAGCACGCTATCTAACATGCATTACTTCCTCCCCTAATAAATTTTGGAGAGCAAAAAGTATGAAGAAGTTGGAACTAGATCATACACTACAAAGCTTGCAAGCAATCCTCCACTGGCCCAATCTAAACATTTGCACATAGCCTCAAAATCCTTCCATGATGAAGAATAGGGTGATGCAAAGCATGCCAATGAAGAGAGGGATGCCTCTAAGTAGTAGGGTGATGAGGAGAAGTACGCCTCTAAGAAGAAGGGTGATTAAGAGAAGAGCACCTCTAAGTAAGGTTATGGAGACTAGGGAGCCTCCTAGCAATACAAGAGTAGGCATACAATCCCCATAGTACCCCAAGGATCAAATAGGGTAGGAAGAGCCCTCTCATCTTAAGGAAGTCATTCATGCCCCCAACCACAGCCTCAGCCTCAAGAACCCCTTATAAAGCTAGATAGCCTCCTCCACCCCGAGATGTTCCAGTCCATAATGGGATGTATGTATTGTGCTCTTTTAAATGAAGTAGGAATCCCATCGAAATAAATCCATGAAAATTGATAGATGCTTAGGGATGGTGGGATGGCCCTATGCACACTTCATAATAGTGTCAAACATTGGGTACCTCCACAAATTTTGCATTATAATCATAAAAAGAATTAGGATCATGAGTAGCATTAGAATCATGAGTAGAAGGTGATTGTTGCTCACCACCCGACTCAAACACTACCAACCAGGCTCAGATCAACAAATTGTAGGATGCGCTCAAGGTTGGCCTTTGTAGCCCTGACCAAGTCCCATGAGAAGCTATAGTTCAAACACACAACCCTCATCTTAAAGCTCTAGGAGAACCAAACTACCTTAGAGACTATAGAGGCAAAGCTCATAGAGATGTGAAAGTGCATCAAGTTGCCACAAAGCATGATCCGTGACTATATCTCAGCACAAACCACATGTCTATAAAGACCTTACCTACTAACAAGTTCACCATGGGCAAAAAATGAATCTCTTGAGGTAGAGGTCAACACCCTAGAGAAAATTTAACCCTTGATGCAAGCATTGTTTGGTGCTAGATGAGCACCCCACAAGCAGCCACGTCAAGGTGGCCTAAATATTCAAAATGACCAAACTAGACAAGGTGGCTATCGATTAGATCCCCCTCCAAGTCCTACACATCAGCTACTAAGATGATTGGATCCAAGACGGTAACCTCATAAAGCACCAAGACAAAAGGCTTCAAGCAAGCGAGAAAACAACATTTAGTGTTGATATAACTCCCATCTCTAATGATGGGTCTATAGTTCCAGCACTTTTATTGCTAGAATTTGATGCTCGGCCCTTCCCCCCCAATTTTTGTTTGGTCCTCTATCCTGCCCTTTGGGTTCTTCCTCTCCAAGAGTGTGGGTTGACATAGCCATGTAGACTTCTCCCCAACCTCACCTCCTAGCTATTGCTAAGCCACTACACCCTTTACCATGGAGATTTTGCCCTTAGCTCTCCATGTACTAATGGATATTTTACAAGCTATTCCCTATTGGGAACATGGTCCTTGGAGGTCTCTTGTTGGAGAGGAGGTTAAAGACAAGAAGCATATAGCTAAAGCATGGCAGTGTTTGTATGTCCAATCAGATTATAACTAATTATAACTAAGACTCAGACCAATGAATGTGAAGTAGGGAAACACATGGCTATATGTTGCATGGTAACATAGGATTTCGGTCTCTCCTACAAAGATCGATAGAGTGCAACTAGGTTCCCTCTCTTTGTCCATCTGATTTGATGAGAGTCTTCTCACAGTTGAGATAGTCTTGGTGGCATAGTAGAAGATAGATGCTGGTCTACGGGTCATAGGTTGCTCCAAGTGGCTGCAACACTCCCAAAAGAGAACATATATCCACTTGTAAATCGTCTATCAAAAATACTACCAGCCCAATCAGCATCAGTGTATCCATGCAACTGTATATGAACCCCAGTCTCATAAAATAGTCCATACTGTAATGTGGACTTCACATACCTCAGTATCCATCTAGCTGCATCCAAATGCGGTTTCCTTGGAGCCTACATTAATGAGATATCGAGCTCCACTCGTGATATGCCAGGGTGACTGTTGTGCATTTATGTCACTGACTTGTTAGCTGTAGATGCGATTGGTACACCGCCCATGAATAATAGCTGGATGACAGCTATCTTTATGTACTCTAGTTAGTGGCTCAGTTAGTATGCCACCTTAGTTAGCTGAGTTTGGTTTGAGACCCACATGTAGGGTTCACCTATTCTTTTGTACTTAGAGTTCTTTTGGCTTTCACAACTAAGAAGAGGAAAACTATTTTCAGCCTCCACCTTTGTGCATATTCCCCCATTGTGTATGTGAGAAAGCTGCAAGTGAGACTCCTTCCTTCTCTCCCACTCTCTTCACATGGTATTAGAGCTCGGTTTGTGGTAAGGAGCTCAAGAAAGCAAACCAAGTTCACGGTGTCCTAGTAAGAGGATCACTGTTGCTTTTCTTTTTTTTCGAGTTTGGTTGCAAATCTCTGTAGGTAGCATAGCCGAAAAGTGCAAGAGTGCACTGTCTCAAATTGGGACACCCTTCGTAGTGTGGCAAGAGGGTAGTATATGCTACGAGTAAGGGCGATGCCCTTGGTGAAATTATTTTTTTGATTTAAGGCCATTTCGGGGCCCGTTTGTGTCGCGAAAGTTTTCCGCAGGCACGGTGAAAAGTTATCACAAAAATTACATTGTATGCCTGTGCGTAGAGATATTAGGAGTGACAAAATCATTCTTATTGCTTGTTGATGCATAATCGTCACTAGGAAGTGATTGTGTGGTCAAATACCACTTTTGTCAGTTTTGCAGATTTGCCCTTGTGAGGCAAAAGTTGTGTTTTTTTTGCAGTGACAGAATATTTTGCAATGTTCTATAATGGCATCTGATGCTCTTTCACAGATTGTCACTGAAAAGCTTGACAAGAACAACTTCCAAGCATGGAAGTTTAGAATGACGAATTTCCTTAAGGGAAAAGGCTATTGGGAGTTCATTATTGGAGCTGAACAAGAACCAGTTATTCCTAATATTCCAATCAATAGGAATTGTAGGCATTTAAAGGCTAGCATGAGAGAGCCATAAAAGTTATGTACTGGTTATCTATCAGTATTTCAGATTCTATGATTGTGCATATTCAAGATGGAAGCACACCGAAGGAGGCGTGGGATACTTTGACAAAAATGTATAGCACAAATACGCAAGCCAAGAAAATGCAGCTCAAGCTAGAATTGCATAATGTGCAGAGAGAAAATATGAGCATCAATGACTACCACATGAAGGTGAAGAAGATTACAGATGCACTTGCTTCTATTGGGTCAGCAGTGGAAGATGATGATTTAGTTTCTGTGACCTTGAATGGTCTAGGAAAGGATTATGCACAATTCCGGACATCCATTGCCGTTCGTGAGAATTTTCCTGATTTTGAGGAGTTGATTGCTCTTCTAATTTCTAAAGAGCAGAGAAATGGTGGTGCCTCTTCTTCAGGAGGAACTTCAAAAGAAGTTGTCTTCTACCCAAAGTTAGATCAAATTTTGTGTGCTAGCTTTATTTATGCAATTGACCACAGTGATTGGTTATTTCCCATTGTGGTAGTGCCAAAGAAAAATGGTAAACTCCAAGTATGCATGGATTATCAAAAGTTGAATGCACAAACTATTCCCGAACCATTTCCAATATCTTTCACTAACTTATTAGGAAAAGATGGAGCTCACTTTGGGGACTTTTAGGTTAGATAAAAAATAGAGATCCTCCAATGAGAGAGAGTCCAACGTTACATTGGAAATGCCTTTCTTTTTTTTAAAAAATAGACTTTATCTCTTCCTTATAGTTAGTATACTCCTTGTCGAACCCTTGTAAGTCTATCTTTAGAGAGTGTGGGATTTCCATTAAGTTGGCTTACCAATGTAGACTTGAATAGAGTCTTACCATCAATGCTAACAATTGGGTTCATTGCTTGTTGCTCATCTAGGAGAGAATCTACCAAATGTCTAATTTCACTTATGGAGGCATCATTGTCATTTTCCTCTATATTTGACACATGATCTGCTTGTTGGTCTTCTTCTTTGGAATCACACTCTTGTGCATATGCATCTGCAAATCTAGCTGACCAAGGTTGTAGCCACCACTTTAAGTCCTCACCCTTTGGCTTCATATGCAAACGTTCACACATTTCATGAGCACCTTTCAGCCCTTTCTTAAAAGCTTCAATGATTTTGTCACCAGTTGAGACACAATTATAGTCCCCTCGATTAGCTTCTGGCATATTCTCTTTGAGATCCAGTTCTTGCTTCTTATGTGCCCTTGTACATAAGGGACTACCCTCTTTACATTCAAAGTGTGCAAGCCTGTTCAGACTACCAGCACTATGTAGGATGTCCATCAAGTCATAAGCACCTTCATGTCCCACCATGCTTCCAATCTTACTAAAGAAGATTTCAACTGCATCTGACCTGTAAGATGTAAAGGGCACCTAAGGCTTGGGCAAAATTCTCTAAAGTACTTTATTAATAAGACCACAAAATGGCATGATATCTGTACATCTAAGAAAGCCTCCTTAGTTATGAAGTTTCTATTCCATGTTTAGTGTGTACGATGAATAATCCAAGACCTCCAAATCTAGAAGAAAAAGGAAACTTTGCCTGCAAGATGGACTCGGTCCACAAGGCTTAAGTGGGGATACAAAAAGATGTCAATGTAGCCTCCGGCAATTTCAAGGTAAGCTTGTGTTCCCAACATGCTCCTCTCTTTTCTATGCATTCCATTGTTTGCCAGTTCCCCAAACACCATTGCACTTGTCTACTACATATCCTTTGAGCTCCAACCCAATTTTGGTGGTCATCTTGTCTAATATCTCCCTCCCTTAGCATATACTTGTCGATGGAAAAAGCATCATACACAATAAGAACATGATTTAAGGTGATCCAAACATTGCCAATAGCCAACTAACGCTTAGGCTTATCAAGAATATTGACTAATTTTTTAAAATTATGTACAAAGTCTTGATCATGTAGCCCACAAACTTCATTTTCTATAACTTTTGAGAGTGGCCATCCATCTCATTTGATCCTAAATCTACTATCTTTTTTGTCTACATAGTCAGACATCATTAATGTCCTTCGTCGACTATCACCATCAGATGCATGCCCAATATTGGACGAAGCGTGGGCTTCAGCTTCTCATTCCATAAGTTGCCAATGGCATCCCATTGCTTACGAACAAAGCTTGCATCGAATCGACTGCAAGTGCAATGAAGTGCAACAACCAAGCGTGGGAGGGCATTATGCAATGGGTTAGCAAGGAAAACTCTGGCAAGTCCACCAATTGCACAATTTTGAAAGGCATCAATAATATTCTCATATCCTTTTTGTCCTTTTGCCACTTTGATCATGCATGTAGTCATAGACTCATGATCATCTGATTTATATCCATCAAAACCCACAAGCATGTCATCTTTTGGATTCCACCTACAAGTAGTAATGAGCATGAGTTAGTAAGTTCATTTGCAATTTCTCTTTAATATAAAAGAAAATTTTAGATTAATAAAATTATTGTCATAAAAAAGAGCATGATATGATTACCTTATTCTCTTCTTTATGGCAGTTTCATCTTCCACTAAGATGAAGGGAATCTTTGACATGATCCCATTTCTTTCTCCTTTCTATAAATTTTAGCAAGTGCATCAAAGATATACTCATGTACGCCTGGTACAAAGTGGGTTGCAAGTCTTTGCTCTCGCTTTGTTGTTGATAAAGAAGGTCCGTTGAGATTAGAACTCAAGGAGTCATGTAACCTTGGGCCTCCCCACATTTTTGCAACCTCAAAAATTGCCTTTGTATTCTCACTATATCTTTGTCCTGATCTTGACCTATTCATGTTTGTAGCGACATCTTGTAGAAAGTCCCATAAGGCAGCTTTACCACAAAATTTGTCCAACCTATGGGCTTCAATTATGTTATTGTAAAATCTTTTTACATCCTTTCGATTGAGAGACTTTATGCTGGCTTCTCTTAAAGTCGAGACTCTTATTGAAAGAATGGCAACCTGAGACCTTGCCCCACCATAGTTGCATAGAAAGATCTCTTGCTCACCTTTTAGCAGAAAGAGTTGGATTTTTTAGCTCACTTTTTGTAAGATAATCTAGTCTTCTTCCACAACCAATACCCCTTTGTCCACTCTTGTTCTCAACCTTCTCTTCTCTATACAATCTCATTCTAAAGTTAGCAAGTTTAACTATCCCCTTCCAATGGTGGCATGTGAAGCCTTTAAACAGTTTCCCATCTTGTGAAATTGGCATGCAACTTATGTGACGAAAGGATCCCTCCACATAAATTTCATTACAACCATCATGTAATGTTGCCTTAACATGATGCTCTATAAACCAATGCTTTCCACCACATTGATCATCTAAGAAAGGCTTTATCTTAATGTATTTGTTACCTACTTTGATCTCATGACTCCAAAGACCCCAACACAACAAACTAAAATTTACAAAAGAGCTTTCATTCTCTCTAGTATTACTTGAATTAGGAGATTGAGCACTCATACTTGGGCTTCTTGATTTTGTTGAGACCAAAAAGGTGCTAAGAGATCTTTGCTTTGGATCATGCTCCTTATCCTTTCGGGGATGCCCTTGCAAGCCTGTGATTGCTACCTTTAAACTTTCTTCTTTTTTCATAAGTGACTTGATGTGAGAGTTTAACTTTGTGTGCTCAATAAGAACCATGTACAAATCAGATTTGGAGGACACAAATGTAGCCACACATCATCATATTTGCATCGCATCTTCACCAAGCTTTTGTCCTTAAAATCATGTATTATAGCCTCAATCACCTCAAAATCCCAACCTATTAATACAATATGAGATGAGTAAGAGACTTAGTGTAAGAATATGAAAAATCATACTTGAGGAATAAGGGAATGAAAGATACCTTCATTTGTCATCATAAAAGAATGCAACTTCTCTATTGCATCCTCTATCTCTCTTTTGTCATCCCTTGCTACTTGATGCACTAATTTGGACATATCTTCTTTCTGTAGTCCTCGAAAAACCATATACTTGAGCTCATGATTTTTACTCTCTAAGGTGTGAAATCTCATGAAGTTAGAGAAGCAATTATAAGCCGCATGCTTGCCTTCAATCAATCCTTTTCCATAAAGTTCATTACACTCATGACACCAAATCCGTACATGAGGTACACCATTGAAGTCCTCAGAATGCAACTCAAACCTATCATCTCTTGACACTACCATTTCCCTCAGCTTTGGATCTAACTCTGTCACATTGCCATTGCCAAAGTTTAAGAATATTGGAGCCCAGTAACTTACCAGAGAGCTTTGAAGACATGTTCACTTGAGCTTCAAGATTTTCTTCAGTAGTTGGTTGAGTGCAATGTCTCTTACATGGAGGAAGAGCTTCTTCCATGCTACATGAACTCCTCTTTATGTGAACTATGAGTTGATCATTAATTATCCATCATTCCTCTTGCCGTTTGGTTATTGTATACTCATCCTCAACAAACTCAAATGATCCCAATAGAAGCTCATTGCCTTTAATTTGTTCACAAGCATGAGAGAATGTTGGATGAACTTTGTCTCTTATCGCCCTAACACTAGCTCCTCCTTGCTATCATTGTCAACCACTTGAATCCTAAAAAAGGATGCCATGATAGGAGCAAGTCTACTTAAAAATAAAAAGAGAACCTCAATTAGAACCTCTTCTCAACCTGTGCATGCATGACTTAAAAAATTGATACCACCAATTCTATGCAAGTTATGTGAGTTTGAATTTAATCATTATAAATAGAAGTTATGTGCATGCCGTGTGATTTCTAATTTTACTAAAAAATACATAAACTCTCCTCAAATCAATCAATAATTCCAACACAATTTGTTTTTTGACAATCAAAAAAAATATATTATAGCACTTTATTAAATTCAAATAGTATAAAGGCACATATTAGTATTCAAATCTCAAGAAAGAAATAACATTGAAGTTTACAAACACAATTGTCCAAGTAGTAGCTTCATAATGAAATCAGATCAAAAAAATTGAGGCATCATCTCAATAGTAGGATGCAAACAAGCATGGGGTTGAGTGTTATATCTTGTCAGACGAGTATTCATCTCGGACAATGTCATTCTATTTTGTTTTTCTACAAACATATAGTTTGTCACATTGAAATAGACATCTCGCAACTTGCCACTCCATGTCGACTGTTTTGTGTAATCCTCCTTGAAATAGTATTGTTTACATTCCTTGTAGAATGTAATAAGCTCTTTAATCATATATCCCATGGCATAGACATCTGTCTCTTTACTATATGCATTGTTGAACTCAGGGTCTATTATTTCTAGAGCTTGCTAAGGATGAAGTCTATTGTGTCTTATTGCCACACCCTTCTTAATCTTATAAGTTGCATCATCCATATCTAGAGTGCACTTCAGGCTTCTCTTGATTCACCAAACCTAAGCAATAGTCCCCAATCAATAATGCCAACTCGTGGACAATGATCCTTGGTAAAATCACATTGAAAGGGTGAAGATCGCAATGTATAATGCCTGCTTGGTGTATAGTTGCTAATGCATCAACCATTGCATGTATAATGTCCGGGGTAGCCTCCACAAATGCCTTTAATCTATAAGCTCTGCATCACCAAGTACTACTGGATCTGGTTCTCTCCTAGTGACTCCATTTCCTTTCAAACATAACACTTGCTTTTTGAATGTCCCTTTCTCAAACGGTAGCTGCATCATCATATCTCCAATACTCCCTCCATTGAAGTATGGAAAAATATTGATTTAAGGTAAGCTTCTTGTAAATCCTATGCATTTGATAATACCTGGATGTGATATTTGCATTTTGTATTCCTTATCAAATGACTTTAGTGTGTGAGCAACATCTCCTTTGTAGTGCTTCACTGCATAAGTGATACTTCGAGGAAAGAAAGTGATCCCATTAAAAGTGACTTGAAAAACACTCCAAACGATCCAGCACCAAGATTCTCGCCCTCTTCTATAGCCTCATGGGGGACCCCTAATACAATTGAACAATCAAAATTTCTAAATGAATGTGCTTTGTGAGGAGCATCCCCGTGAGTTCCCCCCATGGCTAACCATGTCTTAGAAGATGGATCACATGTATGTTTTAGCTGCTCATATCGCACTCGCTTTGAAATTGTCCTCTTGCTTTTAGCCTTCTCATGTTTCCACTTCAAATCTTAAAAATCTAATTTGTTCATGTCAGTAGTAGTAGGTAATTCTTCTCTCAAGTCTTGTGCACATTTTGTCATATTACCTATAACATTTGATGATATTTGATCATATGGCATACTCCATTATCATTCATTTCACTTGAAAGAGGCATTTTCCCAATTGTGTTTGCCATGAGTTCACTTTAGAAACACTCTATGTTAATCGCATTGCTAGTTGCATCCATTATCTGCTCCTTGCTCGTCTTGATTATCCCTATACAAAGATGTTTTCTAATGACTTTGAGCCATTCTTTTCTTGACTCTTCTTGCATATTGCCAAGAACAAACATCTAGAAAAGACATGTAGGGGAAAATCAAGTATTGAGAGAAATTACAAAATATATTATTATTTTGGCATAAACAACAAAAACATAGTTAATTGCAATAAGGAGCACAATGAATTCCCAAGTATTTAGGATCACCTGTAGAATGCAAAGGTCAAAAGGGTAGAAGAAGGTACTATAAAAGTAGCATCAGCTCATATTTGATGTTCTTTGATAGAATAGTAGTTGAGAAGTATAAATTGACAGTGCAAACGTACCATTATTTTGAACTATTATCTTTTGGACCATCATTGAGTAGTTAAAAACTAATTACTCATGCATTATATCATGCAAAATAAAATTTTGAATTTCATATCTTAATAATGAGTGCAAAATGTAACCAACAAGTCCACAATATATATCCTAATGGATAGTTATATTGAATAGAGGTTAAAAGTGCAAAAAATAATGTTTTAGACCTGGAAAGACTTGCTTTTTATCTCATTGAGCTATCAAAATATTGTGATTCAAGATAATGAGATTTTAAATATGATTTTATTATAACATTGCAAAGAAAACATGGCTTGAGAGATTTTCCTTGTATTACAATTTACTACTTCCTAAGGCTTAGAGCAAGGTCCATCTCTTCAATGGGGCACATAGCCAACCTTCCATCACAACCAAAAATCTTGATTTGATGCATTGCATCATCAAGTTTAAGTCTCTCTGATGAGTTTTTGGCCATCATTTGATGACAGATGTGTGTCAAAATGGCACTCAAAAGTGCACTGTCATGCATGTGAACACTTAGAGTGAAACAATCACTGGCATCAAAGAAAAACCTTACCATTTTGGTGATAATCCAACCAAGGGCAAAGATGTCAGATTGTGGACTATATCTCCCTTGTTTTGCAAAAACCTATAACTCTGGTGCAAGGCAATGTTTTTTGGTATGGTCTTGCTCATGACAGAGAACCCGTTGCGCCCAATATTTATCACTCTCATCCTTTAGCCTCTTCATTTTCTTAAAGGCCTTTCTATGATCCTCTGAAATGTCTTGTGCCATTCCCTAATCAATGATTCCAATGCAACATGCACCGTTTGGTGTAAAATCAAGCAAGATGTTGCCAGGGTACAAGTCTGTATGGAACCATTGGGCCTCATGCCGCAAGTGTGCTACTCCAACTAGGAGGGCATGGATCAAATGGTGTACATTGGCACAAAAGAAGTTAATTCTCTGCACCACATCTCCCAATCCTTTGATTGCATCCTCTAGCTTGCCTTCTACCTGTGATCTCTTCTCTACTCCTCCCTTCAAATGTGTATCAAAGTAACGCCTGAAGGACCCTTCATGAAATGGTAATTGAAGGAAAATTTGAGACAAGCTCCCACCATTAATACCACACATCATTGCTTTCTTCTGCACTTGTCACAGAATTGGTCATGTGTTGCACCATAAATAGATGCTCATTTCTTTCATCATTTTACCATAGTAGTAGCATTCAACATTGTTGTTTGCATTTTGGCCCCTCTGCCATCCACCATGACCTCTTTGGCTCCCCCTGCCTCTAAAGTTACCACGTCCTCCTCCATAGGACTAGTTTTCTTGAATTTGTTGCATATTCTGATTTTTGCCATGGCCTCCAAATCGGCCTGCTCTCCCTCTGTCTCTACCTCTTCCAGTATTTGAGTAGAAGATAGCTTCTTTTGAAGTTCCTTATGAAGAAGCACCACCATTTCTCTGCTCTTCAGAAATTAGAAGAGCAATCGACTCCTCAAAATCAAGAAAATTCTCACGGACGACAATGGATGTCTGGAATTGTGCATAATCCTTTCCTAGACCATTCAAGGTCATAGAAACTAAATCATCATCTTCCACTGGTGACCCAATAGAAGCAAGTGCATCTGCAATCTTCTTCACCTTCATGTGGTAGTCATTGATGCTCATATTTTCTCTCTACACATTATGCAACTCCTACTTGAGTTGCATTTTCCTGGCTTGTGTATTTGTGTTATACATTTTTGTCAAAGTATCCCACGCCTCCTTCGGCGTGCTTGCATCCTGAATATGCACAATCATAGAATCTGAAATACTGATAGACAGCCAGTACATAACTTTTTTGGCTCTCATGCCAGCCTTATGCCTGCAACTCCTGTTGATTGGGAACATTAGGAATAACTGGTTCTTGTTCAGCTCCAGTAATGAACTCCCAATAGCCTTTTCCCTTAAGGAAATTCATCATTCTAAAATTCCATGCTTGGAAGTTGTTCTTGTCAAGCTTTTCAGTGACAATCTATGAAAGAGAATCAGACGCCATTACTAAACACTGCAAAATATTCTATCATTGCAAAAAAACACAACTTCTGCCTCACAAGGACAAATCTGAAAAACTAATGAGAGTGGTATTTGTCCACACAGTCACTTCCTAGTGACGATTATGCATCAACAGGTAATAAGAAAGATTCTGTCACTCCCAATATCTCTGCACATAGGCATACAATGTAATTTCTGTGATAACTTTTCACCGACTTGTAGAACAGTGGTTGCACAACAAAAATACGGCACTTTCCTAAGTGCCTGCGAAAAACTTCTGCCACCAAAATGGGCCCCGAAATGGCCTTGAATCAAAAAAATAATTTCACCAAGGGCCTCGCCCTTGCTCGTAGCATACACTGCCCTCTCGCTATACTGAGAAGGGCGTCCCAATCTGAGACAGTGCACTCTTGCACTTTTTGGCTATGCTACTTGCAGAGATTTGCACCCAAACTCGAAAAAAAGGAAAGCAACACTGATCCTCTTACTAGGGCACCACGAACTTGGTTTGCTTTCTTGAGCTCCTTACCACGAATCGAGCTCTGATACCACGTGAAGAGAGTGGGAGAGAAGGAAGGAGTCTCACTTGCAGCTTTCTCACATACACAATGGGGGAATATACACAAAGGTGGAGGCTGAAAATAGTTTTCCTCTTCTTAGTTGTGAAAGCCAAAAGAACTCTCTCTAAGTACAAAAGAAATAGGTGAACCCTATATGTGGGTCTCAAACCAAACTCAGCTAACTAAGGTGGCATACTAACTGAGCCACTAACTAGAGTACATAAAGATAGCTATCATCTAGCTATTATTCATGGGCAGTGTACCAACTGCATCTGCAGCTAACAAGTCGGTGACATAAATGCACAATGGTCACCCTGGCATATCACAAGTGGAGCTCGATATCTCAACAGAGGTGGCATCTAGGGTGGCACCTAAGATTCCATCAGGTTGGTAGTTAATTACCAGCCACCGCGATGACCTACAATTAATATGGATGGAGCACTGATCCTCCGAGTCTCTAGCCACCAGGGTGGCTAAAACTTTATAATGTATACAGTGGCATTTGGCATTTTGATATGTTGCTCTCGTTTGTCCCTGCTCTACTACTTTGCTCCACATGCTTTGCTACTTTGCTCAACACTTCCTCCTCTAGCTCTCTTCTACCCCTATTCTACTTTACTCCACACTCCCTCCTCCAACTCTCATCACTCATTTGCTCTCCTGCTCATTTGTTCCACCGCTCACCCACTCATCTTCAACATGCCTATTATAACTACTATCACCCCTCGATGCAACATGTTATCTGTCTTCTCATACAAGATGATTGTGTTGCACTCTATAGGACTAGAAATGTTGGCTCTTTTGGACACCCTTTGTTCCCTCAGTCGATTCCCCACATCTGCATGTCACCAGATTGGATGACATGCTCACAGAGGGCCTCTATATGGCTATGTAGTATGGGCTCCCCCTAGACGTTGTGATGAAGCACTCAAGATTTTCATTATAGAGTACTCTTGTCTTGTTGGGGGGGTTGTAATTTGAAACTTGGCAATGTGCATGGTCTTTGGCCACTCCATCATCTCCTCCATTGGCTCCTGAAAAAAATTAAATGTAGCAAGCTAGGCTAGTGGCAATACTGAGTTGTACAAATTTTCTCTTACTCAACGAGGCTCATAACCACTCAGCAATGACTAGATGTAATCTTTTAGCCTCTAAGGCTCTCTGCGATCTTTTGGATCGATGGATGTGTAAGAAAACAATACAACGTCTGTGCTCAATAGATAACAAGATCTCGTATGCAAGAGAGAAAGGCAGATAGTATGGAGAATAAAAAATATGATTACTATAAAACTGATACAATAGATGGCGCTACCTCCCAGCCGTGTGCTCTTGTGTGAGGAGCTTCGATGGCATGCTAGAAACAGTAGAGGATGGAGGATGGATGCTAAGGAATCAGGGTTGCTATAGCCAGTGATGAAATGGGCTTCACGGGCTCGCTCTTATATAGCCACTAGTCATAGTCGGTTAGACCCAATTGGGTGACCGAACCAGTTCGCCCAAAATGGTCGACTGGGGGTCGGTCTTGAAATAGGCCACTGACCACATGATAGAATCATGGCATAAAATAGAGCAACTAAACTATGGTCGTCGTCTGGCCCAGAGCCATCCGAGATCATCTGGGGCTCCAAACAGGCCCCGCAACCTAAGAGTGGGCTGCCCCGAGAAATGCTCTCTCTACCCTCAGTGCGGTCAGTCATGGGATGCCTTCACGCACTTGCATGTAGCCTAGTTGGCGGTGTGCCAACTCTATCTAAAGCCCTCTCCAACCATCAGGCCACACATGGCCCCCATCTGGTGTCCAAAAACTGAGCTACTCAAATGCCTTCTCCTCATATGGGGGGCTTACAAGTAGAGCTAGCTGGCTCCTGCGTAGTTACATGAGAGTGGAGCATTGATATCTAACACCACCCCTCAATGTCCACCCGCCGCAAGTGAACTTACTTTTTCGGCCCAATGCGAAGTTGATGAAGATGCCTCTCTAGCAAGTCTCTTCCAAGAGCCTTCATGAAGATGTCCGCAGCATTCTCTATAGTCAGACAATACACCAAGTCGACCTCCCCATCCATGATGAGCTCACGTACAAAGTGATATTGAATCTCAATGTGTTTTGTGCGAGCGTGGAACACAGGGTTCTTTGCAATCGCCATGCAACTCTGATTGTCACATGATAACTACATAGGCTTGTTCTGCACTGCATCCATGTCCCTAAAGTCCTCCTCAACCACACTGCCTCGCAAGAAGCAAAGCATGCTGATTTGTACTCAGCCTCGGTAGAAGAAAGAGCAACTGTAGGTTGCTTCTTGCTAATCCATGACACAGCTCTATATCCAAGTGAGAAATAGTACCTGTCACTAATCTCCTACTGTCCACGTCTCCTGCCCAATCTGAGTCATAAAATCTGATCAAGATGTTGCCCTTGGTATAGGTGATGCCATAATCAAGCGTGCCTTTGATGTATTTTAGCACCCGCATCCCTACCGTCCAATGGTTCTCCTGAGGCTTATTGGAAAACATGCTTAGTACACTAGTCGCAAAGCTAATGTCCGGCCACATGTTGAACAAGTAAATCAAACTGCCCACAAGCCTTTTGTACTTCATTTCATCCACCAGTGGTGATGAATCCTCATTTGAGAGCTTCACATCAACCTCCATAGGGGTGCCAACTGTCTTGCACTCAGCCATGCCAAATGCCTTCAGTATCTTCCCAGCATACTTCAGCTGTGAGATGATCATCTATTTTGGCTCTTGCCAAACTTCAATCCCCAAACACAAATGCATCAATCCGAGGTCTATCATTTCAAACTTTCTTCCTAGCAAATGCTTTGTCTATGAGATTTTCTCTTCATGGTTCCCTGTTATGACAAGGTCATCCACATAAAGGACCATGATCATACACCTGCCTCCTTCTCTAAAGATATACAAATTTGCATCAAATGGGCTCCTCCTGAACCCGTTTTGTAGAAAGTAGGCATCAATCTACTGGTACCACACTCGTGGGGCCTGTTTCAGCCTATAAAGTGCCTTCTTCAGTTTACAGACTTTACCTTCTGAATTGGGGATCTCAAAACCTAGTGGTTGTTCCACGTATACCTCCTCCTTGAGATCTCCATTCAAAAAGGCGGATTTTACATCCATCTGAAACACGGGCCAACTTCCCTGGGTAGCTAAAGCCAAGACACTGTGAATTGTGGTTAGTTGAGCTGTGGGAGCAAAAGTATCCTGATAATCAAAACCATGTACCTGTGCAAATCCTTTTGCCATGAGCCAAGCCTTGTACTTATCCAACGTGCCGTCGGACTTGTACTTGGTCTTGTACACCCACTTGGTGCCGATTACCTTGCGTTTTGGTGGTCGATCCACAAGGTCCCAAGTGTTGTTCTTCATTATGGAGCCATACTCTAACTGCATAGCCTCCATCCACCTATCATCACCTTGTGCCTCTTCAAGACACTTGGGTTCATCAGCACGGATCACCTCTGTCATCAAAGCATAGTTGACCAAGTGTTCCTACACCCTTCTTTGCTCCTCTAATCTCTTGGACTGGCGGTATTCGGATGGCTCCTCCTCAATGGTTAGAGGTTCTCTACCGTCCAAAAGCTGCTTTACCCACTTCGAGAATGGCCATTGCCATTGAGGTTCTGCAGGCTCTTCTTCCTCTTCTTTATCTTGAATCCTCCCAAGCACTGTTGGGGGAGTTCGGTCTGCTGTTGGTGGTGGTACTAGATGGATATCCTGGTCCTGGTTGTCTGGGAAGGAAGCATCCTCCTCCAATTGATGCAGCTGTTTTGAGAAGACCACATCGTGTCTTACTATTACCTTCTTGGTAACAGGTTTAAAGAGATGGTAACCCTTCGCCTCTTCACTGTAGCCCAAGAAAATACACTTCTGGCTCTTCGGTTCCCATTTGGTCCTGTTAGCATCAGGGACATGCACAAAACAGTCACATCCAAAAACTCTGAAATGTGCAGCTGAAGGTTTCTTACCAGAAAAGGCCTACAGTGGAGTCATCCCATTCACAGTCTTCATGTAGCTATGATTTAGAATGTAAACTACCGTGTTACATGCTTCAGCCCAGAAAGTCTTTGGCAAATCTTTGCCTTTCATGATACTCCTACCCATTTCGCAGATGATGCACATCTTGCATTCTACTATTCCATTTTGCTGTGATGTATGTGGTGGGGGTTTTTGCCTCTTGATCCCATGACTTTTGCAGTAACTTTCAAATTCACTTGATGTGAACTCTCCACCTCTATTTGATCTCAACTTCTTCACCTTTCTCCCCGTTTCTTTCTCAACCATTACATGCCATTAAAGCCTCATCTTTAGTCTTCAGAAGTATATCCATATCCTTCTACTGTAGTCATCGATCAGCGTCATGAAGTCGTAGGAATCACCCAAAGCTTCCATCTCCATCTTTTCATAGAGGTCCATGTGAACGAGCTCTACACGAGCCTTTGCCATGCTGGCCTCTTTAGGAAAGGGCTACCGATGCTGCTTGCCCATCATGCACGCTTCACATACATCGAGCAGATCTATAATTTCTAGTAGGTCTGCAATCATTCCACTTTTATGCATCCCCTTCAAAGAACTAAGGTTTAGATGACCAAACCTCTCATGCCACAGCTTAGTGTTGCTCACATCAGCTCGAGCACTGAAAGCTGAGAGTTCGTAGATGTTGTTATGCTATGTAACTTTACCAACGACCTTCCCTTGAAGATCTAAAATCTATGCACCATTCTTATCAAATTGAACTTTGAGGTCCCGATACTTGATCGCAGAAACGGACAAGAAGTTCCTCTTAATATGTTGTTCATTTTGCGATCACGGATCGGGACCTCAAAGTTCAATTCAATAAGAATGGTGCATAGATCCTGGATCTTCAAGGGAAGGTCATTGATAAAGGTACACGGCACAACAACATTTATGAACTCTCAGCTTTTAGTGCTCGAGCGGATGTGAAGAACACTAAGCTGTGGCATGAGAGGTTTGGTCATCTAAACCTTAGTTCTTTGAAGAAGATGCATAAAAGTGGAATGATTGCAGACCTACCAGAAATTTCAGATCTGCCTGATGTATGTGAAGCTTGCATGATGGGTAAGCAGCATCGGCATCCCTTTCCTAAAGAGGCCAGCAGGGCAAAGGCTCCTCTAGAGCTCGTACACACGGACCTCTGTGGAAAGATGGAGACGGAAGCTTTGGGTGGTTCCTACTACTTCATGATGCTGATCGATGACTATAGTAGAAGGATATGGATATACTTCCTGAAGACTAAAGATGAGGCTTTTAGTAGGTTCAAGGAATGGCATGTAATGGTCGAGAAAGAAACGAGGAGGAAGGTGAAGAAGTTGAGATCAGACAGAGGTGGAGTTCACATCAACTAAATTTGAAAGTTACTGCAAAAGTCACGGAATCAAGAGGCAAAAACCCCTGCCACATACATCACAGCAAAATGGAGTAGCAGAATGCAAGATGTGCATCATCTACGAAATGGGCTGGAGTATGATGAAAGGGAAAGATTTGCCAAAGACTTTCTGGGCTGAAGCATGTAACAGTGCAGTTTACATCCTGAATCATAGCTACACGAAGGCTGTGAACCGGATTACTTCACTGCAAGCCTTTTCTGGTAAGAAACCTTCAGCTGCACATTTCAGAGTTTTTGGATGTGACTATTTTGTGCATGTCCTGATGCTCCTAGGACCAAATGGGAATCGAAGAGCCAGAAGTGTATTTTCTTGGGCTACAGTGAAGAGGCGAAGGGTTACCATCTCTATAACCGTGTTACCAAGAAGGTAATTGTAAGTCACGATGTGGTCTTCTCAGAATAGCCGCATCAATTGGAGGAGGATGCTTCCTTCCTAGACAACCAGGACCAGGATATCCATCCAGTACTGCCACCAATAGCAGACGGAACTCCCCCAACAGTGCTTGGGAGGATTCAAGACAAAGAAGATGAAGAAGAGCCTGCAGAACCACAATGGCAACGGCCATTCCCGAAGTGGGTAAAGCAGCTTTTGGACAGTAGAGAACCTCCAACCATTGAGGAGGAACCATCCGAACACCGCCGGTCCAAGAGATTATTGGGAGCAACCAGGGTAGTTGGCCCGTGTTTCAGATGGATGTGAAATCCGCCTTTTTGAATGGAGATCTCAAGGAGGAGGTATATGTGGAACAACCACTAGGTTTTGAGATCCCCGGTTCAAAAGGTAAAGTCTGCAAACTTAAGAAGGCACTTTACAGAGGCTAAATTAGGCCCCACGAGCATGGTACTAATGAATTGATGCCTACTTTCTGCAAAACGGGTTTAGCAGGAGCCCATCTAATGCAAATTTGTATATCTTTAGAGAAGGAGGCAGCTGTATGATCGTGGTCCTTTATGTGGACGACCTTGTCATAACAGGGAACCATGAAGAGAAGATCTCGCAGACGAAGGATTTGCTAGGAAGAGAGTTTGAAATGACAGACCTCGGACTGATGCATTTCTATTTGGGAATTGAAGTTTGGCACGAGCTGAAACAGATCTTCATTTCATAGCTGAAGTATGCTGGAGAGATACTGAAGGCATTTGGCATGGCTGAGTGCAAGACAGTTGGTACCCCTATGGAGGTTGACGCGAAGCTCTCAAATGAGGATTCATCACCACTGGTGGACGAAGCGAAGTACAGAAGGCTTATGGGCAGCTTGATTTACCTGTGCAACACACGGTCGGACATCAGTTTTGCGACTGGTGTACTAAGCAGGATTTCCAATAAGCCCCGGGAGAACCATTAGAGGGTAGGGATGTAGGTGCTGAAATATATCAAAGGCACACTTGATTATGGCATCACCTATACCAAGGGAAACATCTTGACCGAATTTTGTGACTCGGATTGGGTAGGAAACGTGGACAGCAGGAGATCAGTGACAGGGTACTATTTCTCACTTGGATCTGGAGTTGTGTCATGGGTTAGCAAGAAGCAACCCACGGTTGCTCTTTCTTCTACCGAGGCCGAGTACAAATCTGCATGCTCTGCTTCTTGCAAGGCAGTGTGGTTGAGGAGGATTTTGGGGGACATGGGTGCAGTGCAGAGCAAGCCTACGCAGTTATCGTGTGACAATTAGAGTTGCATGGTGATTGCAAAGAACCCGGTGTTCCACGCTCGCACAAAACACATTGAGATTCAATATCACTTTGTACGTGAGCTCATCATGGATGGAGAGGTCGACTTGGTGTACCGTTTGACTACAGACAATGCTGCAGACATCTTCACAAAGGCTCTTGGAAGAGACTTGCTAGAGAGGCATCTTCATCGACTTGGCATTGGGCCAAAAAAGTAAGTTCACTTGCGGGTGGACATTGAAGGGGGGTGTTAGATATCAATGCTCCACTCTCGTGTAACTACGTGGGAACCAGCTAACTTTACTTGTAAGCCCCCCATATGAGGAGAAGGCATTTAAGTAGCTCGGTTATCTAGTAGGTCCTGGTTTGGACACCAGATGGGGGCCATGTGTGGCCTAATGGCTGGACAGCTTTAGATAGACTTGGCACACTACCAACTAGGCTACATGCAAGTGCGGGAAGGCATCCCTTGACTGAGTGCACTGAGGGTAGATGGAGCATTTCCCGAGGCAACCCACTCTCGAGTTGCGGGGCACACCCGTTTGGAGCCTCAGATGATCTCGGATGGCTCTGGGCCGAACGGAGACCGTAGGTTAGTTGCTCTGTTTTGCGCACTGGTTCTATCGTATGGTCGGTGGCCTATTTTGGGACCGACCCCTAGTTGACCTTTTTGGGCGAACTGGGTCGGTCACCCAATTGAGCCTAACTGACTACGACTGGTGGCTATATAAGAGCAAGCCCGTGAAGCCCATTTCATCATTGGCTATAGCAACCCTGATTCCTTAGCATCCAGCCTCTGTCTTCTACTATTTCCAGCTTATTGGACCGAATATTCCACAGGCCATCACCTTTTAAAGAACTTGCCAAGTCAAGGTGCTGGGTGAATCCGCAATTGCAAGCTAGTGTGTAATCTGGTGTCAGTACAGTTGATAGAGTATCAAGTATGCATTTCTTCCACCCCAAAAGTCAAAGAAGATAAGCACCCATTTCTAAGAAAAGAGATGAGATGTTGAAATTTTGCCACTAAAATTCTACTGTGACACCTTTTGCGTAGCCTCTCTCCTTGATGAAGCTTCTTTCATAGGAGTGCACGGTTGGGAGGCAGTGCCATCTATTGTATCAGTTCTACAGTAATCAAATTTTTGATTCTCCCTACTATCTTGTTTTCTCTCTTGCGTACGAGATCTTATTATCCGTTGAGCACAGACGATGTATTATTTTGTTACAATTTTGCATCATTGCCGATTGCTACCAGGATGTCATTCCCTACCAGCTGTAGAGAGATATACCAATCCTTCCGACTGGTCATGTGGCGTGATGAATAATCCAAGGTTCATCTGCAGGTACATGAACTGCCTCCCTGCAAATCTCCTCAATTGCTACAAATAGCTCTACTAGTACTGCATGTGCACTGTTGCTGGACTCTTTCTTTACTCCATTCTTCTCATCTGCAATCTTCTTTCGGCACTCATTCTGCTTGTGCCCTGCCTTGTTGCAATAGAAGCACTTGATCTTCTTCTTTCTCTTTTTATCATCAGAAGAAAATGGGTTACCAGAGTCCTTACCCTTACCTTTCTTTGATCTAGCATAGAAAGCCGAATCTTCTCTAGTCCTCGTCTTTTCAAGACCATCGTACTTTGGTGGGAGAATCCGTATGCACCTTCATGCTAGATTCTCGCTGGTGATGGTGATGCCAATCGCAGTCATCTGATCGTGCAGATTCTTCACCCTGGTGATGAACTTCTCTGCCGCTTCAGACTCAGACAATTTCTCCTTCATGAGTTGTCTCCAGATTCTGAATTCGCATCTGATTCGTGGTCTCATACTGATTTTCAAGACCATCCATGCCTCCTCCGCTATGGTGACATGTTGAATTAATGCCATGACGGAGTCACTTACACTGGAGACAATAGAACATAGCGCATCTGTATTTCTTCTTGTCCATGTGAGAATCTCATTCGTAGTTGGTACTATTTGTTGTCCTGCATTGGCTGGATCTGGTCCCGCAATCGTCTTCACGTCCACCACAGTAGCAGTATCCCAAAGCTCGTATGCGCTTAGGATGGTCTTCATCTTGGACTTCGAGAGTGGATAGTTAGTGCCGTCCAACTTTTTGCTTTCGCCGAACAGTGGGATTCGCAGTCTTGTGGGCTGGGCCATCTCTCACAATTTGCTCGCAAACAAAAACACACTACTAAATCTTCATGCTAGAGTCCAAGCTCTAATACCATGTAAGAAAAAAATACAACATCTGTGCTCAATAGATAATAGGATTCGTATGCAAGAGAGAAAAGTAGATAGTATGGAGAATCAAAAATTTGATTATTGTAAAACTGATACAATAGATGGCATTACCTCCCAGCCGTGCACTCCTGTGTAAGGAGCTTCGATGGTGTGCTGGAAACAATAGAGGAGAAAGGTTGTATGCTAAGGAATCAGGGTTGCTGTAGCCAGTGATGAAATGGGCTTCACGGGCTTGCTCTTATATAGCCACTAGTCGTAGTCGTTAGACCCAATTAGGTGACTGACCTAGTCCGCCCAAAACAGTCGACTAGGGGTCGGTCCCGAAATAGGCCATCGACCACACGATAGAACCATGACATAAAATAGAGCAACTAACCTATGGTTGCCATTCGGCCCAGAGCCATCTGGGATCATCTGGGGCTCCAAATGGGCCCCGCAACTTGAGAGTGGGCTGCCTCAGGAAATGCTCCATCTACTCTCAGTGCGGTCAGTCATGGAATGCCTTCCTGCACTTGCATGAGCCTAGTTGGTGGTGTGCCAACTCTATCTGAAGCCGTCCATCCATCAGGACACACATGGCCCCCATTTGGTGTCCAAACCAGGACCTACCGGATAATCGAGCTACTCAAATGCGTTCTCCTCATATGGGGGGCTTACAAGTAGAGTTAGGTAGTTCTCGCATAGTTACACGAGAGTGGAGCATTGATAGCTAATACGATGTAATATTTTGGTCTTTAAGGCTCTTAGAAATTGCCGAGATTTTACATTTATGTAATCCCTTTTGTTCAATTTGAGGCTCTCAGTATACATTGCTATTAATTTTTATATAAACCACTCAGCAATGGCTGTTGTTGAGTGGTTATGGTCGCTAGATGTAATCTTTTGGGCTTTAAGGGTCACAGCAATTGCTGAGTTTTTATAAATGTAAGATCTTTTGTTCAAACTTTGCTCAGTATAAGTTGTTGTTAATTTTTATATAACGTGTTATTGAATGTAGATGTAATCTCTTTTGCTCAATTTTTTCTCGATGAATTTTAGTTGATTATCTGGATGGCACCACCGATCCTCCAATAACCGCGATGGCTCAGAACACTTTTGCCCTCATTTAGGATTTATTGCAATAAGGACTAAAATACCAGTAAAGTAGGACTACAATTTCTTGGTTTAGGACTAAAATAGAGCTAAAACAGCTCCAACAACCCACTGCTGTGGTTCCATGAGATACATCTAGAACAAAACAATTAAACTTTTAGAAATTGCAATTGATGATATGGCCATTTAGGGGTCCCATCCTCTAGGGTCAAGGGCCATATCGACATGCATTGTACAACATCCAAGATGCCACTCGACAGATATGGCATGTCGATATGGCCTTTGCCCCTAAAGGGGACTCCTCAAGGGCCATGTCATCAATTGCAATTTCCTTGGTTGCACAAGGAAATATATTTTCCTTGGTGCACTAATATATAACTCTAAGAACCAGCGCATTGGTTGTCATATATCTCCTCCTATTTGCCAATGTGGTGGTCATCATAGATCTCCTCCTGTAATATGTAAAAATAGATAACGGAGCCATAACTCCAAGAACCAGCACGGTGGTCGCTCCAAGACAACCTTGAATTTTCTTGATTTGCATGGGCATGCTACTCGGTGATGACAACTGGCAAAGCTGTTGCAAAAGGTTGGGCAATGATAGGTGGTCAATAGGCTAGAGACTACACTGCAATGATGTTCAAAATGATAGATTGCATCTCATTATTATGCCAAGAACCCGGGCTGTGATCTCTCCAAGCCAACCTAGAATTTTCATGATTTTCATGGGCACACTGCCTAGTAACAAGTGGCAAAGCTACGGCGAAATGCTCCACAATGACAGGTGGCTAGGCCAGAGATTACACTATGGCAGATTTCAAAATGATAGATTGCATCTCATTATTATGCTAAGAACTAGCGCGATGGTCTCTCCAAGCCAACCTTGAATTTTCATGATCTGCATGGGCACACTGCCTAGTGTCAGGTGGCAAAGTTGTGGTGAAAGGCTATTTGATGATAGGCGGTCAAGCCAAAGATTGTGCTATGTGAAGTAGTGCAGAGATGCATGATGTAGTGCTGAGCTACCATGTGTCAAGCTCTGCAATGTTTAGAAGAAATAGATTGTGTCTCATTATTACACCACTGTGACATCATAATGTTGGGAAAATTCTCGACAAGAGCATAGCTCCACACAAAATTCAAAATCTGACCAAGAGTGCATCGCATCATGGCCCCAAAATAGTTCTACACAGACCACTCCAAGAATGATTGTACTTGGGAAAGTAGGAGGGAGTAAATGTCCTTGGCCAGTTCGGATTCTTTGTTGGTAAAATGCATTTTGAGTCAGGCGAGGATCAATAGCAGTATTTAGCAGTAGGGGTAATCAAAGTAGCAAAACTAGTAAGCCTATCACCAACAGGAATAGAATGAAAATTCAGAGTAGTTTTTTTGTACCGGACTTTGTAGCTTGCACTTTCCAAGTTGTTCCAGGAGACAGGTGATTTTAATTAGACTTTTGGTTTCTCTACTAGAGGCTGGGATGCCAAGGTCAAGAGTGGCTCAGGAAGGTCATGGTCCTTTTGAAGAGGGGGAGGGGATGCATGGGCAATTTTGTTGCTGAACGAAGCTTTCGGCCGATGAGTGAAGTTGATTAGTTATTTGGTCCAAGACTCTAAATGTTTTGTGTCGACGAGGTCCATCTCCTTCTCTTCAAAGGTTGCAATTAGTAAGCATGCTTGTGCCATAAAAGTAGCCTACTTCTTAGCAAATTCCCTCTCTTTCTTCATGCATAAAGGCATGAGGAAGATAGAAATATATTCTTGGTAAAAAGATGATAGAAAAATGCATGAGTACCTAAAAGTGTACTCTATTAAATCAAGAAAATCTCCATGAATTTATAATCTCATTACTAAAGGTTAAATTCATCATTTTAGTTTTAATCATTTCCAATTACACAAAGAGGTGTGAAACGTTCCCTCTATTTGGCAAAAGTAACAAATTTGAACACAAGGATCTTTGAGGACCACATAGATGTATGTAAAAATGCTTTGAGTTTTTGATAGAAATACTCTTTTTGGTTTAGCTTTGCACATCTATTTTACACTCATAAGTGTTATCATGATTTTTTTGTGAAAAATAAGACAATCAAAGTAAAAGGCTGCATTATGATTAAATGGCCTCTTGATTTAATATAAGGCATTTTCACATAGAAATCCACCTATGAATCAAGGATCAGGATCAAGATAGACTATGTATTGATGGCACAAATGTGAAAGATGAGAACCAAGTAAGAGCTCCGTCAAAGTCAATTCTTGGAGTACACATGTGTAAGAATTCACCATAAATAGGTCTCCAAGATCCTTTTAAAGTGTGTGCTGACTGATTGTTGAGTAATATTGAGGACAACTATTAATGAGTAATATTGTGATGATTGATTATTGAGTAATATTGAGGACGACTATTAATGAGTAATATTGTGATCATTGATTGTTGAGTAATATTGAGGACAACTATTAATTAAAAACAACTCGCATCCCACCTTCATCCACTCATAGTTACCTACATACTTTCACACTTTGATCTATGCAAGGACTTGATACCTTCTCAAATTTTCACTTGTCCCAAGGTATGTAAGGATAGTTGACTTAAGGTGAATTAACTCAAGCTCTCATAACTCTTTTAGCCTTCTCAAATTTGCACTTGTCTCAAGGCATGCAAGGATAGTCGACTTTAGGAAATTAATTCAAGCTTTTGTAACTCTTATAGTCAATTAAAAAATGAAACTTATTCTAGGAAACTTTACACTATAATTATCCATGGATATGGCATCAAATAAGGAAAGGAAATTAAAATATGGACAACACACAAGCAATAAAACGTTCAAGTAAGAGCCTTATACATCTAGTAATAATTATATTATCTTTTTTAAAACTTCAAACAGATACAATCCTAAATGGGATTGTCACAATCAGATTTAGGTCATTTCCCTCAATTTGTACCTCCTCTATACTATTATGTACACTAGTTTGGAAAGTTACGCATATAATGAGTGCAATTAGCATAAAGACAAATAAGTAGTATAATAAAAATAAAAATTACACAACAATAACAATAACAATTAGCAAAATAAAAACCAAAACTACACAATTGATCATTAATTAAGGATATTGTTGATAAATCAATCAAGCAATTTTTCATTAATCAAAATGTATTAGAATGAACTTCCAAATATGCATACGATGAGTGCAAATATTACAAACACTACTAATTATTAAAATAAAACACAAAAAATATCAAAATAAAAGCAAAAAATCACATAGGTATTGTTGATAAAACAATCAAGAAATATTTCATCAATATGGATTTATTAAAATGAGCTTTTCCACATTATTTTGATCCCATTTAAGGAATGTTCGTTGCTAATTAAAAACATGAATTGCATCTGAAAAGGAAAAATTATCACTATAGTAGAATAATTTTAAAAATTGTAGAGCTTCATATGTTGAGTTCTAACATAGAGCTATGTAATGTCTTGACATCATCTTGATGCAACCTACACATGCAACATTGCATGACAAAAAACATGATTGTTCTCTAAATGTAACCTATAATTTTTTCCCTCTGAAGTAAGAATCAATGAATATTACATTGTAAAGTTCCACATGTTCTCAATATAATGTATTTGTTCATATTCTCACAAAAAAAAAGTGTGTTTAGATTGAAAAATCCCATCAATAATTGAGCCATACAATTAATTCCATCAATTGGATAAAAAGTTAAAAAAGAGAAACATATAAGGTAAAATGTTTGAGACATCTAAGTTGAAAAATGCAAAATTTTTGATCAAAATTATGAATTTTTTATGATATTGAGTTTGACAAACATAATATTGAAAAAAGATGTTGAATCCTCAGGCAGTCTAGGTTTCGAGGTCGGGGTCCACTTACCTACCATCCAAACATTAGAACATCATAGTTATGTTTAGGTAAACAGGTAATGCCTGTTTTCCTCGGCTCGCTATTGCTTTACTTTGGAATATAGACAACCATATGGATTCTTAGATAATTAAAAAAATAATTTAGCCAGAAATGAAGTTTAAGTCACAATTGGAGTAAGGAGTGAATAAGTGCCTGGGTTAAGAAGGGATTAGAGGAGGTATGGGACGATTAGTGGGCTTGGTATGTGGGGTGGTTTAAAAAAAAGTGTAAAGGGAAGATTTCACAGGTATACATAAAAGAAGCATTCATAGTTAGGGAAGTATTCATGTGTGTGTGTGTGTGTGTGGGTGTGTGTGTGTGTGTGTTCGTGTGTAAAGAAATAAGTGTCTGTGTGTGTCATTTACTAATCAAATTTATTTTGTATGTGTGTGTGTGTGTGTGTGGCCCACCCCCAACCTAGAGGGTAAGACCCCATGGTGGGGAGTAAGCCCACTATGTGAAACTTACTCCCCACCTATTAATAAAAGTGGATCTGAATGATAAGTGTCAAAATGAAAAAATAATGCCAATAGTAAATGCATAAACCACTTCTACAAAATAGATGTAAAAGTTAGTAAAAAATAAGGTGGATCACAACATGACTAGGGATTATCCATGCTAAAGAATGATGTGAATTAATTTGTGTGGCACTAGCTCGACCAAAGGCCAATTGGGAAATCAAAGTGTGTGTTTAGATTAAAAAGTCTCATGAATATTTGAGCCATACAATTAATTCCATCAATTGGATAAAAAGTTAAAAAAGAGAAACATATAAGGAAAAAATATTTGAGACATCTAAGTTGAAAAATGCAAAAATTTCGATCAAAATTATGAATTTTTAATAATATTGAGTTTGACAAACATAATATTGAAATAAGATGTCGAATCCTCAGGCAGTCCAACTTCCGAGGTCTGGGTCCACTTACCTACCACCATCCAAAGAAACTAGGTGTTAGAACATCATAGTTACGTTTGGGTAGACAGGTAATGCCTGTTTTCCTCGACTTGTCATCGCTTTACTTAGAAATATAGACTACCATATGGATTCTTAGATAAATAAAAAAATAATTTAGCCACAAGTGAAGTTTAAGTCTCAAGTGGAGTAAGGAGCGAATGAGTGCATGGGTTAGGAAGGGATTAGAGGAGGTATGGGACGATTAATGGGCTTGGTATGTGGGATAATTAAAAAGAATGTATAAAGGGAAGATTTCACCGGGATACATAAAAGAATAATTCATAGTTAGGGAAGTATTCGTATGTGTGTGTGTGTGTGTGTGTGTAAAGAAATAAGTGTCTGTGTGTGTGAGACAATCGATGAAAGAACAGCAAATAATTTCTTTCCTTTTGTTCTTTTTAAGTGTTGGGTCAGATGCGTCGATGTAGAGGCGGATGTGTGTGTAGGAAGTGGATTTGGCGGGCGAATCTCAAAAGTGAGTGTAACTTGTGTTGAAATGTGCATGTGATGTGACGAAGGTGTAGAGCATGAAAAATCGATCAATTTTCCTTTTTGGAGCGCCCTAAAATTCTTCTTGGATCAAGACATCTAGGTGGAGGGGCAAAAGGAGTACAAATGTGCTCAATGATGATGTGGCACTGTGAGTCACATGCAGTGATGATGTGGCATTGTGCTTAGCAAGAGGTGTGCCTGTGGAGCACTATGGTGATGTGGCAGTTGTGTGCACATGCAAGGTGCTGTGTGTGCCTGGAGAGTGATAACTGTGGCTGCAGAGGCCAATGCTAGAACTGCTGATGTGGCACTGGCTGACCTAACCCAAGGTCATGCTGACCTAACCATGGTCATAGTGACTAACCCAAGTCAGGTTGATTAACCTAGGGTCAAGTTGACCAAGGTCAAGTGATGACATGGCAAATGGTGATGTTAGCTGATGATGTGGTTGATGAGCTGGTAGAATGGCGTGTCAAGTGGTGTCAGTGATGACATGGCATGTACACGTGTCAAGATGAGGTGATGATGTGGCACCAGTGTGCCAAAGGCTGATGTGGCATGATAAGGTTGCCACATGTCATAATGTTGACCAAGCTCTCTAACCTATGGTCAATCTAACCGGGGTTATTTTAACTTGACTCACGTGTAAGAAGATTGGAGGCTAGAATCTCAAAAGGTGCTGACATGTCTTCTTGTCGTTGTGCCATGTGTCACTAGGAAGATAAGGTCTACCCTATCGTGAGTTCCAGAATCTTCAAGATTCTGTTCAAGGGTGACTAAGAAACTACGTTGAACGAGATTGTTTCGCCGTCGGTTGTTCGCTGAAACGCGTCCGGTGGGCTGTCGTTGTTCGATAGAGTCTTAGTTGAAGGAGTCTTGTAGCCCGTTGTGCTGCAGTCCCGTGTAGGAAGAGCGCTAGAGGCGTTCTGTCAGATTCGAGAGGTCGATGGCGCCTTTCGCATAGGTACCGAGAGGCGGGCGAGTTGGCTTGGTCGCTGCTGCTGGGACGAGTCGTCCGCTCTGAAGGAGTCCCAGGCGGAAGCTGGCTGTTGTCGGTAGATGGAAGGAGCCTTGGGAGGCCGGTTGGAAGGAGTCGAGGATAGCGCTGAGAGCTATGGTGACTTAGGGCACTGTCGGTGGAGAGGTCAGCTTCGTGGTTGCTGGTTAGCGCTGTGCCGGCTGTTTGGTGGAGATGCGGGTGAGCCGGTTGACTGCGCCCCTTAGAAGAGCCATTATGCCAGGCGTTGTATGAGGCTGCAGTATTGGACTGCTCGTCGATGGAGCTTATTGTGCATTGCCCGTGATTGGCGTTTGGAGCGCGGTTGAAGAGGTTGCTCGTGGATGGCGTTTGGAGCGTGGCGTTGCGCTTGGAAGCTGTCGTATGAATCGGGGGAGCCGTTTTGCATGGGCTGTTGACGAAGCGAGGGAGCTCTAAAGGGCTGGAGTCGATGAAGTGAGTCGTCTGTTGGAGAGTCTGTGAGCTCTGTGAACTGCTCGCAGGGTCCGTTGATAATTGTTGCAGAGGAGCTTTGCCTATTGTAGGAGTCCCCCGTTGATAGCTATGAGCCAAGGAGCATGCACGGAGGCTTCTAGAAGCTTTTTGTCTCTCTCTCTCTTAATCCAGAGAACCCAGATCATCTCTCTCTCAGAATATGCAGTATCTCTCGAAGGAAATAAGACCTATCTCGCTTTCATACAACCTTTCTTTTTCACACAGAGAATGGAACACACTCAAAATCTCTCTGAATGAACTGAGTGAACACTCAATGGACTCTCTCTCTCACAAGAATCTCTTAGCGGAGATGAATGAATGAAGAGAATGAACACAAAGAAATGAACATAAACTCTCAAATGGACGAAAATCTCACATGAACGGAAATTTCTTTGAAAGAAAACAGAATTTCTCTAAGCAGAAGAGAACGCTCGAGAACTCTCAATCACTCTCTCACACTCTCAAGGATCTCAATGCCTCAGTGGAAGGCAAGGGAGCTTTGATACCATGACAAAATATGAAGAGGGGAGAGGAGAAGAGTGGAGATAAGGAGAGAGGGCACACCTAGAGAGCACACCACAAATGACTAACTGTACACTAGTTTTAGTTGAAAATGCAGAATTTATACAAACCCATTTAGGGTTAGGGTTAGGGCATCTAACCCTTTCCTTTATAGCACTCTATTGGGTTAGTGCTATGCACATATGATCACATGATGGTGCTATGCACATATGATCACATGATGTTGAGCGTGAACTCTTAACAAAGTTTACTTGGGCAATGAATATCCATATACATCGATATGTCTATATATATCCAATATTATAAATATTTCCAAAGTGATCAAAGCGATGCTATAGAAAGATCGTTGAAATTTGCATGCTCTTCCATACAAACCACTGAAGGAACATAGATGGAAAGCCATGGTAGCAACAATGACATTTCTTCAGCCTTTGTCCAACGAAAGATGAAGCCATTTCACAATGGGTCCCTCAGCCACCCAGAGTTATTGTATAAGAGATTGATCGATTGGAGGAGGTACTTAGTGTTCCACAACATCGACTGTCATTCAGAAGATGGATCAATTACAAGAGTAACTGCAGGAAGGCCTTCAATATTATAAGGACCCACAGTTTGCGAAGTATGTTGCTAAAGGCTCCCACTGTGCTCTATGTTGTGCCACTATCTTGAAAGCCTTGCATGAAATAAAGTTCTTCAGATATGGCATACTTGATCTCTTAAAGCTTTCGCTACTCTATTTTTTTATTTTCACCTGTCTTTTTTTTTGTTTGGACTTCAACCTCAGAACCACTTTTTCATTCTGAGTGAAACCAATTCAAAATGTATAAGATTAAATCTTGGGTATATATTACTAGGGTATTTTTATGGGCTAACCACCCCTCTAAAATAGGATAAGTGGTCACCAATGTGGTGGTTCACTGCACTCTAGGATCTTAACTACCATCAGCTTGGTAGTTTGCTTCTATTATTACTAGTATTATTCTACTCACATTATCTTTACATATTTTTGCTAGAGTTCCAACACACTGACAGAGAGAAGACTATCCACCTCAGCCTTATGATGAGAGGTGGACATGTCAGGTCATATGATAGAAGAATGAGAAGGCCAGGCTTAATGAACTCTCCTGCACACTTCATGAATGTCATACAATTCATTCATTTAGGATTTAGGATTTGTTTACAATTCACTCACTTAGGAGCTCACATAGATTCTTGTGACACCATCTTGGTAATTAACTGGTAATTAATTATGGTAATTACCTACACTCTAGTGGGCATGCAAGCCTGATGAGACTGGTAATTGACTGCACTCTATTAATCATGCAAGCTCGGTGATTGGTAATTAGCTGCACTCTACTGATCATGCAAGCCTAGTCATGGTAATTGGAAGGTGAGCAATTGCAAGTCCTCACATAGATTCTTGTCACATCACCCCATGTATTTGTGGTTCTTTTGTGACTTCCATGTATGGAAGTCATTACTTGCACATTATCTTTGCATATCTTTGCTAGACTTCCAACACACTGGGGTAGAGAAGACTACCCACCTCAGCCGAATGATGAAAGGTGGACATGTCAAGTTGTATAAAAGAAGAATGAGAAGGCCCGGCTCAATGAACCCTCTCCCTATTTAAGTGTAGTACAGACACAACTAAGAGCCCATTATGAAGTTCAGCCCCAAAACTCTATACACTGATCCACCTACTGCAAATCTATGCCATACCCAAAATAGTTTGGAATGCTCATGTTCTATTTGAGAACAATGTTGGATGACCTCCTCGCAAAAACAGATCCGGAGACGAGGGAGGAAAATAGCTATAAGGAGGACATGCTTTGTAATTGGCTATTTTATATGGAGGTGGCAGATACGATGAATATTCATATTCCTTTAAGGTACTTGTTAAACTCATGATGTAGGTTTCTTTTGGTAAGACATGGCGGAGGCTCGGTGATGTATAGAGCATTGAGAGTAGGATGAAGAGGACCCCCAGTGAAAGGAGGAGTTACTGTGGGCATACAAGTAGGTAGAGAGTAGCAAGAAGTTGGTGAGAAGAGTGTGTGTTGAGGTTTGCAATAGTGCATCAGATTGGCCTAAAGATCTGGGAGATGCTTGCTATAAAGAGGCTGACCAGATAATCGGGAGTTGGAATTTCCTTGAGCCACAAAATGTCATCGTATTTTTGAAACAATAAAAACCTTGTAGGCATTTCTTGGACTTGTGGACTTTCTCAGACTGCCATCATCCATCATCTATGGTGGTCGAAATACCTGATTTGCATTGACCTACTTCCATCTTAATACTTAAATCTATGGAAAGATAGTTGGTTTATTCTTAGTGTCAATAATATGTGAGCATAATATTTTATGAGCATATATGAGTTATCTCTGAGTCAGGTCTGCTCGAGAAAACTATTAACCAATCTTATTTTAGTTGACCAAAGTAAAGTCGGATGGATCTCAATTTTATACATGACTACTTAATACATGAGGTGGATGAAGCGATGAAATAGGACTACTCTAATGTCTTAAGTATCCTAGCACTTTGCTAAAATTTGATAGTTAAACATAACTAGCCTAAAGGAGATTGTTTTAGTATAGCACTTTGCAATGAATTTTAGGATAGCATGGCACTAGTGTAGGATAAGTGCTTGTCATCATAGTGCACTAGGATATTAAGTGCCACCAGTGTGGTGGTTTTATTCTATTATTACAAGATGAATGGCATACAATTCATTCATTTAGGCCCTTATGGATTTGTGGATTTGTTAAGGGATTTAATAAAATCATCGCGGTGTTGTTTGGGATACACTAAAAATAAGTGTGGGATTTATCATTTGGGATTTACAAAAACAAGTATACAAATGTTTGTGGACTCTTATAAAGCAGTTCATAATTATGGCCTCTCTTGGATGTCTTTTTATACCAAAAAGCTCAAACTAATACATCCCACTTCTCACAAGTTGTTGCCCAATTATCCTTAAATGCTTCCTTAACCTTGTGCTTAGGTTTTGTGCATTGCAACACAAAGTGTGGGTCATCTTGCTCCTTCTCCCCAGAGGCAACCACAACTACAAAGTTATGCCCCTCTTCCAGACAGCTAGTGAGGTCATTAAAACTCTCCCCAAACTATGGCAAGTTATTGTTTATCTCTCCATTGTTTGTCACTCCATCTGAATGTCTAGGGAAAACTTGTACTCCCTCCCATGTCTTCAGAGTTGCAATGTTTTCACAATTGTCATGATCCCCTATAATGCACGCATTGCAGAAACAAGAAAGTTTTCTTGTTTTAATTAAGTAGTTGTTTGAAAAGCCCCATATTTTGTGCAAACCACGAACTCCTTTAAATTTTTCACAATCATGCCGGCTTCTCCTTTGCAATTCATCCACTTTCACTTGAACATACATTAGTTGTTGATGGTCTCGATGGTTGAAATTACTACGTTTCTTAGTACTTAATTTAGTTAAATTTTATTTCATACTATTCGGGTCATATACCACTTAATTTCTAGACCGAGATGGCTTGGAATTAATGTGATTGTACTAAACTAGCCCGGTGCTGGTTCAAGACAAACAGTAGTTTAGTAATTGAAAAGCAATATATTATTGTTTTCTAATTGTGAAATGTTATTTTCTAGCTATGAAATTTAGAAATGAAAAGCAATATACTTGTTATTGTCTAATATGTGAAGTTAAGACCGTCACGCTAAACCAACTCTGTGGTTAAAATTATGACTGTGTCCTAAACCATCCTAATGGTTGAAACTGTGACTATCCTAAACTAGCTCGGTAGTTGAAATTGTGACTGTCCTAAATGTTTCCTAAGCTAGCCCGTTGGTTGACTGTCCTAAACAGCCTGTGACAATCACATAATTTGTGATTGAGTTGTAGCAGCCATGACTGCATGATGTTCCAACCACCAGGCTAGTTTAGTAAAATAACAATATATTGCTTTTCTGTTGTGAAATATATTGATGTTAATTTCTACTCAACCACTCCATTGGGCTGGTCAACAACAAAGTCTATTCAACCATGTTGGTTCATGACAATCACATAACTGGTGATTGAGCTAAAGCAGCCATGGTTTCATGATGTTCCAACCATTGAGCTGGTTTAGTAAAATAATAATATATTGCTTTTTTCTTGTGAAATATATTGTCGTTAATTTTTGCTCGACCACACCACCAGGCAAGTCGACAACTAATGTCGATTCAATCACACTGGTTCAAGATAATCACATAACTGGTATTTGAGTTGAACCACCCTATGGGTGCATGATGTTCCAACCACCGAGATGGTTTAGAAAAATTACATTTAGTCTAAGCCTGGTTAAAGAAATGAAACAAGTAAACTATCCCAAATTTCAATCACAAACAACCATCGAGCTGGTTTAGGAAACACTGACCTATGTTATGTCAAGCATGTGTATGATGTGCTCCTCAAACACCTTGCATCCCGTCTACTTTTAATAGATGTCCTTTCTATTTGGAGAAACTCTCGTATTTTCATGTCAAAATGCTCACTCTAGCAATGACTTCCCTCTGACTTCCGCACTTAGGCTGTCTCTCCTTTTCTTGTGTTCTTTTGAAGCCCATAGACTTCTCGAATCAAGATGATCATGCATTGCTCCTGCTCTATGTTCAACCGCTAGAGCCACATTTGTCTTTTTGATTGACAGCATCTTCGACATTATGTGTTGAAGCCATTTCTCCTTTGTTTTAGGGGACACCAACACAGCTAATATCACCCTCTTTGTAACTAGTTGATCTAAGGTGTGCATTTGTTTCACTTTGTGTAGGCCATTTCTCAAATTAGAGAGCGTCGCCTTTTGGGCATGCATATCCTGAGGTGTTGGTAGGATTGTTCCTCTACGAACTTTAGGGTGCAGACTAAAGCTTTTGAAGACTCAAGACTGGTATTCACTTGAATGGCCTGATATTGGTGCCTCGAATGCTCCCACCAATCATGACACCACAACTCATGTTCTTCACTCCGATGGCAATGATCAAATGCGTGCATCTACAATTGCTTCTTGCTCCTACTCGAATAGTCTCCTTTCTTCTTGTTATTTCTCCCTTCAGCAAAATGTTGCAAAAGTGTCTTCCATTGCCATTTTGATATCGTTCCATTTCTTTCCTCAACCCACAATCTTCTCCTTATGTCTTGACCAGGCTTTTCAGCTTTTCTGTCTCATAGCCTCTATCTTCTTCTCTTGCAAGCCATGGCAAGTTGGATGTTGCCATTAATGCCATGGCCACGACAGTCCAGAATAGATCTAGAGAAGCTATCTTGTAAGGCGACCAAATAATAGAAGACAACTTACTGGAAAGAAGACAAGGCCAAACCAAATTCTACACTAGGTCACATTGAGGTGTGTGCAAGTTGCAAGGCATTTGTAGTGCAAGGGCACGTTGCAAGTACTTAATATGTAAAGATTCAATGGGTAGGAGGTGTGAAATTTTAAAATTTGTGAGAGTAGCAAAATTTTCAGTCGTTACTTTTCCCCCTTCGATGATACGCGTCAACATAATTGGATATCCCAAACAAGTGCAATGTGGCCTAAAATGCTTCAAAAGACAAATAGGCCAAAGGTCACACTATTAGGTTGATGCTATGTATTATGAAATGAAATGACCTTCGACATGTTTATGAGCCATATAGCAAGCAAGTGCAAAAGAAACAATTCAAAATTGTAAAGAATGTTGGATTTATTAAAAGATCTTTGCACATGCAGAAATTGCACATTTTCAAGTTCTTCCATTTTAGGGTGAATCTAGATACCAATATCAATAGCTATCAATGATTTAAGACCACCATGCTGTAGTCCCACTAGTTTAAATTCCCAATTATTAATCCATTTTGATTTAAAACAAATTTAATAAAAGATATGGAGCGTGCCCTCAAATGGTTATGCATCACTTTAGCACAACATTAGAGGCCCGTTAACCCATGCCTAATATGTTCTCATTTAGGTGTGTTCTTGGGTTGAGGAGAAGCTCACGTAGTGTACTTTTGAATGATCACTTGGTTGCATGTATGTACAAAATAAAATTTTGATGTTTTTGAATAAATTGCTATATCATATTGTCTCCAGGCTGCATGCTTCACATGTAGCATAGCACTTGTAATGCTTTAACAATCTCGTTCTAAATCCTTATTCCATAATTTTTTGGTCTCATGTTCAAGTTGGAATGTGTACTACAACTTGAAGACAAAGTTTGTCAAGTTCCATTGAGCAATGCATAAGTTATGGGTCATGCAAGACACCTATATACAAAAAATTCCTTGAACCTCACCAAAGATGGCTATACCCAAGCAAACAATGACCCATGTGTGGACTCGACCCAGTGGCCCCCAAGGAAGAAGAAAAAAAGACTTAGCAAAAAAGTCATGTTTTGTCTTGCTATTGTGATGATGATAGTCCTAATTGTCAACAGTATTTTATCCCTCAGTTATGTTCATTATAATGTTTAATATAAAGATGTATTACTTTCTTTTCTGATATAATATAATCATACACCCTCATTCAAAAAAAAAAAAAAACATCTAAGTTATGATTTATCTCAGTTTTTGCTCCCTTGCCAAGTCTCAATTTTATCTTCAAATATCTATAAATGTTTACCCAATATAATTAAGAAATGATATTGTTTCCTTAATCAATTCTTTTAGGTTATGTCAATGTAAAATGGATCGGGTAAATAATGAACTTACAACATAATTTGGAATATTTTAATTCCCTATAGCCTCTTGACCTTGAGGGCTAGACCCAAATATATGTAACCCTAGGATGTGTTTCAAAAGGAGATCTTTCTAATTCTTTTCAAATCAATAGATCTACACAAATAAGAGTATTTTCAATCCACTTTTAGGACCATAGGGGTTTTATAACCATCCCTCAAATGTAGGTTTTATATAGGATTCTATAGTATTGCACTTGCTAGGATTACGACCTTGCAAATGGGTTTTAAATCATTGTTCTATAACATAATGTACAAATGCTATAAAATTCTAAACCGATAAGTTAAATCTACATCATCATCAAGTAGCTTTAGATATGGAGATACCAATCTTAAAAAAGTAATAGAAAATAGTATATTATAAGGGAAACCTAAAATATTATTATGGTTTTTAGATCATAAAAGCCTAAAATATTATTTTTATTTTTAAATAATAAAATTATGATTTTCGAGTTATATTTTAGGTAAAGTCTTCTCAATACATCTTGATTTGAGCACCCATCATGTTTGACATTTGAGAGGGAGGTATTTCCGTTCATTTGAAACCTGCGATGCTCACTATGCAAAACCCCCTCACATTATGTGTGTTCACAAAAATAAAAATTTAAGTACCCCTTCTATATTTATATTTTTGTAACTCCACAATGTAATAAAATGGTCCCTTTTGTGAACTCATGTGCTATCTTAGATATTGCTTAGTGAACTCCCTAAGCATAGTGCTATGGTTCCTAAAGCATCAAGTTAAGCATCATGTCGTCTATCTAAAATATGAAGAATGTTGTTTGGATTCCTTCCCTAAAATAATGGTCCATGGATTAATTTCAAGGTGTTATTTTAATGTCTTATAACAAAAAAACACTTTGGAAGAGTCTGAGTATTTGTAAATAAATACCAACTTCATGAAATGATATTTTTGAAGTAATTTACATGGAGGAGAAACGTAATTCACTAAAACATATTTGATGGCAAGATAAAAAAGGCATGGATATACCTTTAACTACAAGATGTTTAAAAGGAATAACTTTCTCTCATGGCTTCAATTTTATTGGATGACGTTGTGTACACAATAAAGATTCAAAACATTTTAAAAGGAAATGAATGTGAGCATGCAATAATTTAACGATTACCTTTTGCCTCCATCAAGTACATGAACTTTTATATGCAACATGTAAATTGCACATTATAAGGTCCTCTTAGTTTCATGTGATGTCACATACTAGAAATGTCTTGCATGCATGATAAGATTACACATCCATTATAAGACTGTGCATCCTAATTTGATACCATATGTGGGATTGGTGTATTATCATAAGAGACATGTATATGGTAATAATAGAAATTAAGGAGAAATTTAGCATTTAAGAGGGATTTCTCAGTTTTCTTTTTCATACACAATATTAATGACATCAATCCAACGGGTACATGTGTAGCACATCTTCTTATTGGATACATGTTGATCTACGATGGGTTCACATGACCTATTTATTTAATAAAATTAGATATTCTTGAAATAAATAGATGTATTACCCTCCACGCTTCCTCACAAAAAAAGTGGGAGTTTCTTTTCAAAAAGCAACCATGGATGCATAAATTACAAAAAGTTTAGATCTTTCCTAGCCATTGTTGGGACACTATGCACTCTTATTAAATTCTCTTTATAAGAAGTGAAATCTTTCCTGATTATAGGTTGTGTGGCATCATCAATCACTTCTATAATATAGTTCTTTTTTGTTTAAAGCATAATATTATGAAAGGTCTTTTTAACTATTATAAAGAATTTATTGCTACCATTTCATATTATGTGTCTTGAGAACTCTACACCATTATTTTTTTCCATTTTTATTATATAATGAGCTGGTAAATAAAACATTTTGGTTGATATCCATAGCTAAAAGAATAATTTGGTTACAATATAGATGAGAGCCCATATTTTGTTGTGAGTATAATTGAAAAGACTAATCCATGGCATGCTTAAGGGATTAAATGAACTAGGTTATAGAGTTCAAGTCATTAAACAATCAAATGAAATACTGAAAGCTCTTCACAATGCACATGTAGGCAACAATTCAAAACTATAACAAAGGTCATTTTAGCTTTCAGCTAGATATGCATCCACCCACTCCATCCATGATAGTCCAAAGATCTAGTATCTTGTATCAAAATAGATACAAGTATACAACTAGCTTGTATAAGGAATTCTCACATTTAAAACTAGCTTACCTAAAGGCACTTGCACTAATTTAGTCAAAGGTTTCTCCCATGTGCCAATAGTCAAAGTTCATGAGTGGTTGGGTGGCTTTATTTTTTATTTTCCACATGCTAGCAATTTGTTAGGTAGTACACATCCAACATCTTGCTTACAACATATGATGCGTTCACATGGCATGATGATGTGTGACCGTATGAGAGAATGAAACATCAACATTTGAAAAGACAAGGGGATTTGAAATGTATAGGGGTCCCCATGATCTCTTATACAACCACCATCATCCTTGCATGTAGTGTAACCCTTGCACAGATAGTCTAGGAGCACTATGATTGAAAATTTGAAAAAGTTTTTCCTCCACATGCATGCAAGTAAAGTAGGAAATTGTTAAGTAAATTATATCAATACATTCTCATTTACAATAGATCCAAACACATTCTCACATTGTGGAAGGATAAAATGGTTAATCCAACATCTCATAAGAACTGGAGATGCCCAAGATCTTCCTCTTTTATTCATTTCTTCACTGTAATTTAACTATCGATTTGGCTCAAAGAACAAGTAAGAATATACTACATGTTACATGCTAAATTTCAAGTCAAAACTAGAGACATACGGGTTGAAGAAGATAACCATTATTTGATTTTGGAAAGAGGAGGATATTCAATGGAGATTGTAGGTTTTTTCAATATGTATGACGATATATGGCTTTAAGTGGCACGTGGGAGGGGATTTGCATTGAGACAGAAAGAGTCGATCGCACATAGAGCACATAGAAAGCTCCATCAATATTAGTTTTGAAAGAAAGCTCATTGAGCTAAAGTCATAACTTGGAACACCTATTATACCTTATGTGAATTCCTCCAAATGAATTTAAATTGTTTGAATAGAAAGATTCCTGAGACGCCGACAAGCTTTCGGTACGCAAATACAACGGGGATGTGTCTCCTAACCTTAAGCAAAGCAGTGGCAAGCGTGCGTTGAGACGTCAACGAGATAGCGAGAGCAAGATTGCCATAAACGCGTGCTGTGACCTATATAGCAGAGCGTTGCGTCGGCCTTCGACGATAGTTTGGTGCCATGGATACGCGAGCTTCCCTTCTGCTCTTTGGCCTCGCTTTAGCTGTGCTTGCTCCTTCGCACTTCTTAGTAGTGCAGCCCGTCCTCGCTGCCCACAAGAAACCCACATCTCTTCGTTTCTACATGTATATCGCCGTGCAAAACAACAGCTTCCTTAACAACCCAGCGCCTTTTACTGCTATCCTCTCTGCGGCACCTGCGCAGAACCAGTCCTTTGCCTTCGGTGAAATCCACACGTTCGACAACCCTCTCACCACTCGACCGTCTCTCAACTCCACCCACATTGGCCACGTTCAGGGATGGTATGGCGACGCAGGCCAGCAAAATCTCACCCTTTTTTTGGCTCAAACTTTTACGATCTCTACAAGCAAATACAACGGCACTTTGAGCTTGCTGGGCGTAGATGTCGCCTCGGATCAGGTGAAGCACGCCCCGATCGTGGGGGGCACACGAGACTTTGCTTACGCTAGAGGTGTTGCTTCTCAGACTCTCATTTCCATGAATACAATTGAAGATCGGACTGTCTCCTGGTTTCACTATAAATTAAATTTGAGGTACTAAGGCGTGAGGGCAGATCTACTATCGTAATAAACGCCAGAGCAGAATTCTGAAGGAGTAAGAAATTGATAGAATTGTGAATCATGATTTTTACGAGGGTTTGACTGTGATAAGGTTTCAATATTCCATCTGTAACATTGATTGCTATTCGGATTTTCTTGATTCTAAGCAGCCTTTTGTATATTTCTTTCTTCTCTATTTTCCGACCGAAGAATTCTCGGCTTGCCATTTTCTCGGCAACGTCATAGCTGTGGTACACAAATCGAATAGCCACTACTGATCCCCACTCGAGCACTAGCGACTGTAAGCAAGTCATCCTCGACTTGTGTTAGGAAAGTATGAGAGAAGTAGTTTCCTATATCCTAAGGAGTAACAAATACAATCGTAAAAACATTGAAATTGCATGGCCATTATCCATATATCAAAGCAAACGCACGCCCATGCACACTTCAAAAATAAACAATTCTCCATTCGAAAATTGCCCGGTGTATCACCAAATTGGAGGATGTTGGTCTTATATGTTCCCCCTAGCTCCAAAAAATCAAAATTCATTGACGAACGGGATTCTAAGAAGGGGAATGTACAAACTTGTAGTGTTTTTTGTTATTAATATTTCATTTTGACCTTTTAGACTTTTTATACTCATTATTTAAAGTCATGATTCCCTCTCCATGCTCTACATTCCCTTAAAAATCATTCTACAAAAAGACAACATGCGAGAGCAAAAGCTCAAGATGGCAATACATCATGCGGTGCATGAGAAAACACCCCTCAAAAGGAGCTAGAAAACAACCAAGGTTGAGGTTGAAAATGCCATCTCAACCCTATAGTAGTCTCAAAGAAGAAAGGGGAGCCCCCTATTCTATGAGAAAAATAGCTCTCCTAGTAGAGGCGACACATGAGGACCCTTGCATGGTCACCCAGATGGGCATCAATGTATGTTTAGTTTGAGCATCCTTAAAAAAAGTTTCCCACCATAAACCTGCCTGCAAAACTGTCCTTGTTGTCATCCCTCCTTGAAAATGTCCAGCTGAAGGACCCGAGTGAGCTTCTTGCTCACTGGAGTGGTTGAACCCGTCGATGACAAAGAACACCATCTGCACATTGGCGACAGAGGTGTCTATTAATTAAAGTGAATTTCCAAGCCTTCAAGGCTGATTGCCTATGCTTATCATGGGGCATAATGTAAGGAAATGTCCCTTTAGACATATAATCCATGACCTTGGCATATTCATGCTCACAGTGGTCAACTACAAAGATCTTGGCATCTAGAAGTTCAGTAGTGACTCCTTGAGTATCTTTTAAGGTAAGTAGTCTAGATAAATAGTTAGCTCTTACATGAGTTTTTTTGGGCTTATGACTAATCTTAAAATTGAACTCCTATAGAAGAAGCATCTAGCACATAAGGCGTCCTTGAATGATAGTTTTGTTGATAAGATAAAGCAATGTTGATGATCAACACAAAAAACAAAACGGTTGCCAAGTAAATAATGCCTTAGATTTTGCACTAAATATCATACTCAAAGTTCCTCGCTTGGTAAAACTATAGTTAGACTTAGTGGGAATCATAACCAACTGGCATAATATGCTAGATAATCCCACTGCCCATCTAGTTTAGCCAAGATAATGCCTAGTACATAACCAAGATAATCCACTGGCCATGCGGTTGAGCCAAGATAATGCCTAGTGCATATAACCAAAAGCATCCACATGCACATGGAAAATAAAATCCCATCTCGGTTGTCTCAAATTGATGTAGCTGTTGCTTGGCTTTTCAAGTCATGGAAATCCAAATGGCACTGCAATCTTGGCAAAGTCTTTAATAAAGCATCTATAGAAATTGATAAAGCCCACATAAGAATGCAATTGAGTTAAAATTTCTTAGGCTCTGGAATCTATTGAATAGCACAAATTTTAACTAACTCAGTGCATATACCATCTTGGGAAATGACATGGCTGAGCAAGTTACCGACTCAAACACAAAACACACTCTTAGCCTAGTTGAGTGAAATACCCACTTGTCTACACTCTAAAATACCCTTTCTAAATAGTAGAGAGGAACTTTATCTAAGAAATAGACACAAAAATAATCCAAGTAAATGGTAATGAGTTCAGTGAGGACCGAGGTAATCTTGGAAAGTTTCTACCGTAAACTTCTAAAAAGTTGATGGAGCATTTCTCAAACCAAAGGGCATCTCTCAGGTTGCATAAGCACCCGATTCTATAGTAATGGTAGTTTTAGACTCATCTTCTGGAGCTACAGTAATCTAATTATAACCACTTTAACCATCCATGAATGAGTACATCTCATTCTTGTAACTTAATCCAAGATTCCACTATTAGAAAAAAGTGGAGCTCATTTTGTAGCCTTGTAAGAAATTCATGATTTTCTAATTTCCTTGGCTCAAAATTAAAATATCCTATAGTGAGAGGCACAAATTTATATGTTGGAGCATTCAACTAGAGATATAAATTGTGAAACAAATAAGTTGACATTTTGAATCTCTCGCTCGAGCATTTTTCAAGGTGTCATAAATGCTATGTCCAAGGACCCAAATGGGTTTTTCATATTTTGGTGTGGAATTTGGTGGTTTTGGCATCACCTTTGTGTTTGAGTAGGCCAAAACCCCCAAAATAACTTTTGAATCACTAAAATTTGGCCTACTAGAGCAGTCAAAATGACCAAAACAGGCACCTAATAGGATCATGCTTAACAAAGCGATTTGGACACTTAGCATGGGGCCAAGTGCCCAAATCGCTTTCTTAAGAACATTCTTGTCAAGCACCTAATTTGGTCATTTTGACCTCTCCGAAAGACATTTAGGACACACACAAAAATGCTTGGGGGAGTCACTCAACATATGTAACCCTATCATGTGAGTTCAATAGATTGTCTTTATTAATTTCATTACTTACAGATTTATATATACATAAGGAAGTAAATTAAGGCCTAAATGTTAAAATATAGAAGGGTAGTGTAAATTACAAAAGTTTCAAAAGCTTGAGTGGTTTATGTCCTGTGACATAAAATGAGCTCAAAACTTTTAAAAAGGGTTAAAATCCCTACCTTGGATTATTGTGGTGATATGTAGTCTTTATGTTGTGTTAAATCACCGCAAATTTTCCTCTTAGATTTTCTCTATAAAAAGGCAACACGATGATGTGGATTAAATCTTTCACATTTTTTATATGATGGGAGCATATGTCTAGGTTTGCTAGCTATGGATTATTGGTTTTTAAATCTATGCCCTGTTTAAATTTATGCAGTGATCAAAGAATTGATGCTCATATTTTTCCTAATTTGGAAGAAATTTTAAGTCAGTAATTTTTTATTTTCTTGTTAAAGTGTTATTGTTTCATACATGATGACTAGAGTGACTAGATAGATACTTATGATGACTAATTAGTAGGCGGTTTAGCAAAGTTGCTTCCATAGAAGGGTCCCAATGGTTACATGCTCCTATACATTATTGCATGTAATGGATTTCTGATATATGGCTCTGATACGGTTGGCATGTATTACCAATTAATAATAAATATTTGAGTTATAAATGTCATGACATTCAATTAAGTAGGTAAAAGTAAGTGACATTCAACCTTTCTAATTGTTTGTATATATTTACTTATAGATCTATATTTTTATATAATTCATACTTTGATCTAGAAGTAGTATCTTTTGCTTTGAGTTCACTTCATCATAGTTATAGATAATTAAATATTAATTTTTACACACACACACATAGAGTTTGATATCAATTGGTAGTAAGATCCCTTCATGTTAAAGTCTAATAGCTTCTCAATTTCTTATCCTTTGTGGTCCTTGATCTTGCATTTAGTTGGTCTACACGAGGTCTACACTAAGGGTTATCTTCCTAGCTAGCTTTAGATATAAATTATATATTTATATAAGCTAATTTCATTTATATATTTATCTAAGTGCATATAGACACATAGACTTCATTTCATTTCTTTTAGTTAATCTTGTAGCTAATTTTAAAGTCTTGGTTCATAAGAGTTAGTGCGGGTCTCGAGCAAGTTAGGCTTTAGGAATATCTCAGGTCTTGTGATCTTAGTTTTGATTTCTTATTGGGTGGTCTTTCTAGCTATTTTAATCTTTCTTTGTATTTATTTAAGTGCATAGGTTTTATTTCTTTTAGTTAAGCTTGTAATAAATATTTATTATTATTATTTGTTGTTAAAGATTAGTGAAATAAGCTTGTCTTGGGCATTTTTGGGTTCTTATACATATTTTAAATTCTTTTACCATCTATTTATATAAAAAGACCGTATTAGATAATTTGGGAAAAACACAATTCCCAGAATGGCAGTTTTGGAAGAAATTATAGCTCCCCTCAATGAAAAAACAGGAGAAATATGTGAAAATAGACTAGATAGCCATTCATGAAGTATGAAATATCAACTATATTCTCAAAGAATAAATAGAATATCAGTGTCTAAACTATGTTATCATCAACAAAATAATAAACTTTGAAACCCATTTGAGTTAGATTCATCTCATGAGCCATAGTGATGTTCAAAAACACCTTCATAATAGCTCTCTAGAATTTCCATTGATATTGAGACTCGCTTTGTTGTGAGCATTCTCATTTGAAAATCTCCAAAACACCGTTTAAAAAATGTAGAGTGTAATTAATAACCATGAGTATTGCAATGAAAAGGCACAGGCTCTTTAACTTGACCAAGTGGCTTTAGAGGAGAAGGAATGCAAGATATGTAGTTGATGGAAAATCAATGGGCAATGACAATTACATGTCATGTTGATTACTCATTGCAAAGTAAAAAAGTACACTTTAGGATGAAAACATAACAACTTGTTGATGCACCATTGAAATCCCTGAAATAAATCATGATTCCAAAGAAACTCTCAATTTCTAGCCCCAACGGGGAGAATGGCACCGGAAAGAATGGCACAAGAGACACTCCTTCAAAATACATTATGAATGTAGTTATGAACATGTTTGCATATTATCCACACACAATAATTACGCACCAATTTACATAGCTGGCAAGAAAGTAGTAATTCCCATAAGTAATGATTGTATAAAGAAATACAATGTTGTTATAATTCAAAACTCATAGTCTACAAATAGCTCCTCTCTTGCATGTATATCATCTATGGATTCAATAGAAATGTGACCATATTCTGCAATATCTATGTTCATCATGGGGTCATACCAAGGTGGAACATTAGGGGGAAATACATAACAAATGTTTGGCTTTACATTGGTATTTCTATTGCTATTAATAAACCCTACCACATTGCCATATTGAACATCACCAACAATATGCACCATATCCTTCATATGGACAGTAGGATCCTCTTGATAGAGTACTTCTTTAGCCTTGGATGAACTCTACATAATTCCTCCCAATCTCTGTAGGAGTACTTGTCACCTCCATAATGGAGAATAGTAGTCCCTCTCTTGATGGAGTCATGCACAAACAGCCCAAGTCAACACCTCTAATGGTTGACTCATGCACCTCGAAAGCCACATTTTTTATCCAGAGCACTTCCTTGATAGGGAGAACACTTCCTTGATAGGGACATGTAACTTTGGTTGTCCAAATGGATCTCGTTCTGGTATGTACCTACTCAAGCTTGATTTGAACGTATATCTATCTACATCACAAAAGACAAATTCAATTAGCTGTAACAATAGTTATATAGACTTGAGATAAAATCAGAAACACTTTGACATATGTACCTTCATGGAAAATACGCATTCTGTAGTCGGTTTATGTAGCCCTTAGCAATGTATTTCTTGATATAGTGATCTTTGTACCCTAGGTCTATAGCCAATTGAGAAACTTGCATAGCATTCATGCTAGAAAGTTGCGGAGCATTCCTTAAAGGTCTTATTTAGGATGCATTGAGTTTAGGCACTTGGCCATCACCACCATGGGTTGCCCTAGGGTGTACACCCTTTGGTTTTGTATTACCACCTATAGCCCTCCCTCTTAGTTGATCTACAATAGGAAGATTTCTTGTTTTATATTCCATTCTTGACCATGCATGATTTTCCTCCCTCCAATCATCAATTACTTTCTAGACAAGGTTAAAATCCTTATGCCCCTCCATCACAGGTAATTGTCCATACCGATTTTTCTCAATCATGCTGCGCACATCTTTAGTTTCATCGAGTTGTAGTAAGTACGGCATCAACTCTCTCAGTAGAATATTATCATCCTTGTCTTGTACATAAAACGTTGAAGGAAATATGCAATCTGATGGAGGGCTAATGCAAGCCTTGTATGGGGATTCATCAACAAGGATTGTCCTTCTAGCATCACATCCAAATGCCTTTGAGATTTTTGCTAAGTGTTTGAACATTGCCTCAACACCAACCTTGTCAGGCCTATTTATCCTCGTCTTACTATAAGTGTAGCATCCTTGTTGAGACCATATAACAAAGAAAGGGAGGCTCTCATTTGCATAATTTTGCAGCTTTCCTACCATATCAAGTACGTTATACTCCATCGCAGTTGACCAGATACCTACATTAAATCTTTGTAGCAAGATTTTAAGGAATTCTATGCACCCAGGATGAACAACCATATAACTATTTTTGCCATGCATAATAGACAGATGTATTGGAGACTTGAATAGGCAGCGACTTAATAACAAGCCATTCAAGTCTAATATGATTGTTATTCGTGGCATATCCAAAGAAATTTTATGTGGATATAGATCCAAATTCTCCTTGAAGTTGCTGGATTCTGACTCATCCAAATTGTCAGGTGCTATGTTTTCATACATGTTTGCAACAACCATAAGATTATCTAGTCTTGTCCCCAATGTTGAGACAGTACGTTCATCCATGTTCTCTTCTAAAAGTATAGGATTCATGATATTCCTTGCAATTTTCTCCATTATGTGAGTTTGATAGACAAACTAAACCTATAGATTGACATTCCACTAATTTTATTGGTTGCAGTGGGATAATGGCAAAAGTGCCTATGCACATGTGAGTTTAGGATTCCTTGTGCATGTTTTCAGGTCATGGTATGAGATTGGCACCACTACCATTCTCCACTGGTAGCATTCTCCACAAATATTGACACAAATCCATATGATCTCTACACAGCGGAGATAGCGACCATGACAGAAGAATGCACATGTGAGTTTAGGCTTCTCAATGCCATTTCTTAGGGCCTAATAAGAGATTCGCACCACTGCCATTCTCCACTTGTACAAATAGTTACCCTACTATTCTAGGAGGGGTATTCCAGTGATCATAGGCGAATGGTGTCCGATTCCAATCCACATGTGAGTTTGATGATCTCAGTGTGATTATGTAGTTACCAGCATGAGATTGGCATCACTGCCATTCTCCAATAGTGGTAGTCTAGACAAACTAAACCTATAGATTGACATTCCACTAATTTTATTGGTTGTAGTAAAATAATGGCAAAAGTGCCAATGCACATGTGAGTTTAGGATTCCTTGTGCATGTTTTCAGGTCATGGTATGAGATTGGCACCACTGCCATTCTCCACTAGTGGCATTCTCCACAGACATTGACACAAATCCATATGATCTTTACACAGTGGAGATAGTGATCATGACATAGCACAGCGGAGACTGTGATCACTACATAGAAGAATGCACATGTGAGTTTAGGCTTCTCAATGCCATTTCTTAGGGCCTAATAAGAGATTGGCACCACTGCCATTCTCCACTTGTACAAATGTTTACCCTACTATTCTAGGAGGGGTATTCCAGTGATCATAGGAGAGTGGTGTCCGATTCCATTCCACATTTGAGTTTGATGATCTCAGTGTCATTATGTAGGTGCAAGCATGAGATTGGCATCACTGCAATTCTCCACTAGTGGTAATCTAGACAAACTAAACCTATAGTTAGACATTCCACTAATTTTATTGGCTACAGTAGGATAATGGCAAAAGTTCCAATGCACATGTGAGTTTAGGATTCCTTGTGCACATTTTCAGGTCATCGTATGAGATTGGCACCACTGCCATCCTCCACTAGTGGCATTCTCCATAGAGATTGACACAATTCCATATGATCTCTACAAAGCGGAGACAGTGATCACTATATAGAAGAATGCATATGTGAGTTTAGGCTTTTCAATGCCATTTCTTAGGGCCTAATAAGAGATTGGCACCATTGCCATTCTCCACTTGTACAAATGTTTACCCTACTATTCTAGGAGGGGTATTCCAGTGATCATAGGAGAGTGGTTTCCGATTCCATTCCACATGTGACTTTGATGATCTCGGTGTCATTATGTAGTTGCCAGCATAAGGTTGGCATCACTGCCATTCTCCACTAGTAGTAGTCTAGACAAACTAAACCTATACATTGACATTCCACTAATTTTATTTGCTGCAGTAGAATAATCGCAAAAGTGCCAATGCACATGTGAGTTTAGGATTCCTTGTGCATGTTTTCAGGTCATGGTATGAGATTGGCACCACTGCCATTCTCCACTGGTGGCATTCTCCATAGATATTGACACAAATCCATATAATCTCTACACAGCGGAGATAGCGACCATGACAGAAGAATGCACATGTGAGTTTAGGCTTCTCAATGCCATTTCTTAGGGCCTAATAAGAGATTGGCACCACTGCCATTCTCCACTTATACAAATGGTTACCCTACTATTCTAGGAGAGGTATTCCAGTGATCATAGGAGAATGGTGTCCGTTTCCAATCCACATGTGAGTTTGATGATCTCAGTGTAGTTATGTAGTTGCCGGCATCACTGCCATTCTCCACTAGTGGTAGTCTAGAGAAAATAAACCTATAGATTGACTTTGCACTAATTTTATGGGCTGCAGTAGGATAATGGCAAAAATGGCAATGCACATGTGAGTTTAGGATTCCTCGTGTGTGTTTTGGGGTCATGGTATGAGATTGGCACCACTGCCATTCTCCATTGGTGGCATTGTCCACAGAGATTGACACAAAGCCATATGATCTCTACACAGCGAAGACGGTGATCATGACATAGAAGAATGCACATGTGAGTTTAGGCTTCTCAATGCCATTTCTTAGAGCCTAATAAGAGATTGGCACCACTGCCATTCTCCACTTGTACAAATGTTTACCCTACTATTTTAGGAGGGGTATTCCAGTGATCATAGGAGAATGGTGTCCGATTCCATTCCACATGTGAGTTTGATGATCTCAGTGTCATTATGTAGGTGCCAGCATGAGATTGGCATCACTGCCATTCTCCACTAGTGGTAGTCTAGACAAACTAAACCTATAGATTGACATTCCACTAATTTTATTGGATGTAGTAGGATAATGGCAAAAGTGCTAATGCACATGTGAGTTTAGGATTCCTTGTGCATGTTTTTAGGTCATGGTATGAGATTGGCACCACTGCCATTCTCCACTGGTGGCGTTCTCCATAGAGATTGACAGAATTCCATATGATCTCTACACAACGGAGACAGTGATCATGACATAGAAGAATGCACATGTGAGTTTAGGCTTCTCAATGCCATTTCTTCGAGCCTAATAAGAGATTGGCACCACTGCCATTCTCCACTTGTACAAATGCTTACCCTACTATTCTAGGAGGGGTATTCCAGTGATCATAGCAGAATGGTGTCCGATTCCATTCCACATGTGAGTTTGATGATATCAGTGTTATTATGTAGGTGCCAGCATGAGATTGGCATCACTGCCATTCTCCACTAGTGGTACTCTACACAAACTAAACATATAGATTGACATTCCAGTAATTTTATTGGCTACAGTAGGATAATGGCAAAAGTGCCAATGCACATGTGAGTTTAGGATTCCTTGTGCATGTTTTCAGGTCATGGTATGAGATTGGCACCACTGCCATTCTCCACTAGTGGTACTCTAGACAAACTAAACCTATAGATGGACATTCCACTGTGTTTATTGGCTGCAGTAGGATATTGGCTAAAGTATCAATGCACATGTGAGTTTAGGATTCCTTGTGCGTGTTTTAAGGTCATGGTATGATATTGGTTGCACTACCATTCTCCTTTGGTAGCATTCTCCACAGAGATTGACACAATTCCATATGATCTCTACACAGTAGAGATAGTGATCACGACATAGAAGAATGCACATGTGAGTTTAGGCTTCTCAATGCCATTTCTTAGGGCCTAATAAGAGAATGGCATCACTGCCATTCTCCACTTGTACAAATGTTTACCCTACTATTCTAGGAGGGGTATTCTAGTGATCATATGAGAATGGTGTCCCATTCCATTCCACATGTGAGTTTGATGATCTCAGTGTCATTATGTAGGTGCGAGCATGAGATTGGCATCACTGCCATTCTCCACTAGTGGTAATCTAGACAAAATAAACCTATAGATTGACATTCCACTAATTTTATTGGCTGGAGTAGCATAATGCCAAAACTGCCAATGCACATGTTAGTTTAGGATTTCTTGTGCATGTTTTTAGGTCATGGTATGAGATTGGCACCACTGCCATTCTCCACTGGTGGCATTCTCCATAGAGATAGACACAACTCCATATGATCTCTACATGGCGGAGACTGTGATCACTACATAGAAGAATGCACATGTGAGTTTAGGCTTCTCAATGCCATTTCTTAGGGCCTAATAAGAGATTGGCACCACTGCCATTCTCCACTTGTACAAATGTTTAGCCTACTATTCTAGGAGGGGTATTCTAGTGATCATAGGAGAATGGTGTCCGATTCCAATCCACATGTGAGTTTGATGATCGCAGTGTCATTATGTAGTTGCCAGCATGAGATTGGCATCACTGCCATTCTCCAGTAGTGGTAGTCTAGAAAAACTAAACCTATAGATTAACATTCCACTAATTTTATTAGCTACAGTAGGATAATGGAAAAAGTGCCAATGCACATGTGAGTTTAGGATTCCTTGTGCATGTTTTCACGTCATGGTATGAGATTGGCCTCACTGCCATTCTCCACTGCTGGCATTCTTGATAGAGATTGACACAAATCCATATGATCTCTACACAGCAGAGACTGTGATCACTACATAGAAGAATGCACATGTGAGTTTAGGCTTCTCAATGCCATTTCTTAGGGCCTAATAAGAGATTGGCACCACTGCCATTCTCCACTTGTACAAATGTTTACCCTACTATTCTAGGAGGGGTATTCCAGTGATCATAGGAGAATGGTGTCGGATTCCAATCCACATGTGAGTTTGATGATCTCAGTGTCATTATTTAGTTGCCAACATGAGATTGGCATCACTGCCATTCTCCACTAGTGGTAGTCTAGACAAACTAAACCTATAGATTGACATTTCACTAATTTTATTGGTTGCAGTAGGATAATGGCAAAAGTGCCAATGCACATGTGAGTTTAGGATTCCTTGTGCATGTTTTCATGTCATAGTATGAGATTGGCATCACTTCCATTCTCCACACTGGTGGCATTCTCCATAGAGATTGACACAAATCCGTATGATCTCTACATAGCGGAGACTGTGATCACTACATAGAAGAATGCACATGTGAGTTTAGGCTTCTCAATGCCATTTCTTAGGGCCTAATAAGAGATTGGCACCATTCTCAAGTTGTACAAATGTTTACCCTACTATTCTAGGAGGGGTAATCCAGTGATCATAGGAGAGTGGTGTCTGATTCCATTCCACATGTGAGTTTGATGATCTCAGTGTCATTATGTAGGTGCCAGCATGACATTGGCATCACTGCAATTCTCCACTAGTGGTAATCTAGACAAACTAAACCTATAGATTGACATTCCACTAATTTTATTGGCTAGAGTAGGATAATGGCAAAAGTGCCAATGCACATGTGAGTTTAGGATTCCTTGTGCATGTTTTCAGGTCATGGTATGAGATTGGCACCATTGCGATTCTCCACTGGTGGCATTCTCCACAGAGATTGACACAATTCCATATGATCTCTACATAGCGGAGACTATGACCTAGTCATAGAAGAATGCACATGTGAGTTTAGGCTTCTCAATGCCATTTCTTAGGGCCTAATAAGAGATTGGCACCATTGCCATTCTCCACTTATACAAATGTTTACCCTACTATTCTAGGAGGGGTATTCCAGTGATCATAGGAGAGTGGTGTCCGATTCCATTCCACATGTGAGTTTGATGATTTCAGTGTCATTATGTAGTTGCTAGCATGAGATTGTGATCACTGCCATTCTCCACTAGTGGTAGTCTAGGCAAACTAAACCTGTAGATTGACATTCCACTAATTTTATTGGCTGCAATAGGATAATGGCAAAAGTGCCAATGCACATGTGAGTTTAGGATTCATTGTTCATGTTTTTAGGTCATGGTATGAGATTGGCACCACTACCATTCTCCACTGGTGGCATTCTCCACAGAGATTGACACAAATCCAAATGATCTCTAGAGAGCAGAGACAGTGATCACTACATAGAAGAATGCTCACGTGAGTTTAGACTTCTCAATGCCATTTCTTAGGGCCTAATAAGAGATTGGCACCACTGCCATTGTCCACTTGTACAAATGTTTACCCTACTATTCTAGGAGGGGTATTGTAGTGATCATAGGAGAATGGTGTTCGATTTCATTCCACATTTTAGTTTGATGATCTCAATGTCATTATGTAGGTGCCAGCATGAGATTGGCATCATTGCCATTCTCCACTAGTGGTAATCTAGACAAACTAAACCTGTAGATTGACATTCCACTAATTTTATTGGCTGTAGTAGGATAATGGCAAAAATGCCAATGCACATGTGAGTTTAGTATTATCCATATGATTTCTACACAGGAGAGACAGTGATAACTACATAGAAGAATGCACATGTGAGTTCACGCTTCTCAATGCCATTTCCTAGGGCCTAATAAGAGATTGGCACCACTGCCATTCTCCACTTGTACAAATGTTTACCCTACTTCTCTAGGAGGGGTATTCTAGTATAATGGCAAAAGTGCCAATGCACATGTAAGTTTAGGATTCCTTGTGCCATTAAGGTCTTGGTATGAGATTGGCACCACTACCATTCTCCACTGGTGGCATTCTCCATAAGGATTGACACAAATCCATTCTCTAGTGGTGCCAATCTCTTATTAGGCCCTAGAAAATGGCATTGAGAAGCATGCACATGTGAGTTTAGGCTTCTCAATGCCATTTTCTAGGGCCTCGTAATAGATTGGCACCACTGCCATTCTCCACTTGTACAAATGTTTACCCTACTATTCTAGGAGGGGTATTCCAGTGATCATAGGAGAATGGTGTCCGATTCCAATCCACATGTGAGTTTGTTGATCTTAGTATCATTATGTAGGTGCCTGCATGAGATTGGCATCAATGCCATTCTCCACCAGTGATAATCTAGACAAACTAAACTTATAGATTGACATTCCACTAATTTTATTGGCTCCAGTAGGATAATTGCAAAAGTGCCAATGCACATGTGAGTTTAGGATTCCTTGTGCATGTTTTTAGGTCAGGATTCCTTGTGCCAATTTTTTAGGTCCTAGTATGAGATTGGAACCTTTGCCATTCTCCACTAGTGGCATTCTCCACAAAGATTGACACATATCCATACGATCTCTACACACAAATGAGACTGTGATCACTACATAGGAGGAAAGTTGAATTTCCCTAATCTACCCTATATTCTAGGAGGGGTATTCTAGTCCTTATATGAGAATGGTGCCCAGTCCCAATCCACATGTGAGTTTGAGGATATTATTACCATTATGTAGGTCCTTACGTGACATTAGTATCACTGCCATTCTCCACTGGTGGCAATCTACCAATTCTAAACATGTGGATTGACATTCCACTGATTTTATTGGTAGTAGGATAATGGCAAAAGTTCCAATGCACATGCGAGTTTAGGATTCCTTGTGCAGCACTGGTATGAGATCGACAGCACTGCCATTCTCCCACTGGTGGCATTCTCCACAAAGATTGACAGAAATCCATATGATCTCTACACAAATGAGACTATGATCACTACATAGGAGGAAAGTTGAATTTCCCTCATCTAACCTATACATTTCAAAGATGAATTTACTCTACAATTGGAGACTGGCATCTAAAAGAAGAATATCTTGCCATAATCTACCCTATACATTTTGGGCCACTATGGAAGTGGGAGAATGGCATTTAAAAGTTGAATTTCACATTTTTGGCTATATTCTGCCATATGTATTGATCAAGATATCACTGAGAGAATGGAATTTCAAAGATAAATTTCAAGATATCACTGAGAAAGTCTTATAGGAAATCCACGGCCACAACCTACATAAGCTCACATGGACATTGACACAATGTTGGAGAATGGCATACTCAAAGTTGCACTTCTTCACATGAACTATCCTATACATTGATCAGATGGGACTAGAAGAATGATGTTTTAGAGAATGGCACCACTGCCATTCTCCACCGATGGAATATAAAAGAATGCACATGTGAGTTTAGGCTTCTTAGTGCCATTTTCTAGGGCCCAATAAGAGATTGGCACCACTGCCATTGTCCCTTAGTATAGTTATTTACCCTAATATTCTAGGAGGGGTATTCCAGTGATCATAGGAGAATGGTGCCAGGTTCCAATTCACATGTGAGTTTGGGGATCTCAGTTCCATTATGTAGATCCTTGCATGATATTGGCATCACTGTCATTCTCCACTAGTGGAAATCTGCACAAACTCAACATGTAGATTGGCATTCCATTGATTTTATTGGTAGCATATCATTGATATTTTTTATTTTGGTACCAAATCTTACACATAAATCTTGATCAGTGTTCCAAGTCTTTCACTTTATAACTAGAAATTTTTAATTTTCAAATTTTATTTATCTCAAGGGATATTGGCACTAGTGCCACTCTCAAGGACTTCTTATGAGGTCTTGGAGAATGGCACTAGTGCCATTCTCCATTTAAAATTAGAATTTCAATCTCTAAATTTGCCATTCAATCATGAAAATCAAAATTGAGATTGAAGTTTAACTTGAAATCAAAATTTGAAAACTAGAATTTAGGTTTTGAAATACAATTTCAAACAGAATAATTTCAATTTGAAATACGAATTGAAATTAAAAATATCAATATGAATTTGAATTTAAATTTAATATTGGAGAGAATGGCATAAGTGCCACTCTATATATCCAAAATTCAAAAGGGAACAATGGCGGGAAGAGTTATATTTCAAAATTTGAATTATTTAGTAGTTTCAAACTATCACTTTTAACTTTCAAAATCTACATTTCAGCCAAATCAAGACCTTTCCTCTCATTTCAATTGATGCCTTTCCCTCATTCACTTTCTATTCATTTCAAACAAATCAAGCCTTTAAATTCGAATGTTGTAGGCCTAACCTTTGTAGCCTGCAGGGTTCCGTGCTCTTCTCTCTGCATCCATGAACTTCAACTTGGCACTCTCACCAATGGACTATATGGCAGAGGACTTGATTGGTTACTCGTCACGTCTGCGATTTTGAGGCACCTGCACATTGCAAGATTGAAGGTTCACGCATCCTCGATAGTCACAATCCCAAGATGTGGGAAGGTTTAAGGCAAAAACGTAGAATTGGAGAGGAGTCTCAGAGTCGAGAGAGTTTTACTCACCATAGAATTGAGGGGCTTGAGATGGTCACAGTGTCACATGGAGAGTCTTGAGGCAGGGGTAGAATCGAGGAGGTCACATGGAGAGCTTGATCGTGGGCATGCTACTTACAGTGCTGCAAGTTTGAGATAGAGATTGCTGAGTGGCTCATATGGAGCCTCCTGAATTTTGCATGACGGACTCAGACGGAGAGTGGGCGGCTTTTCCTTGTGCATGTTGGAGATGTTGGAGAACATCTTTTTCACGAAATCCCTCTTGAGAACATCTTTTCCTTTAAAGATGGGCGGCTACGAATGACCTTCCCTTGGGGTTTGTACTCAAGAGTTAGTGCCGTAGTGAGTGCCAACAGTAGGGAAGGCTGGCCACTGGGGGCTCCGACACCGATCAGTGACGAGCCCACTCCCTAAGTCTTTGAGGAGTCTATGAGAGCCTTGAGGAGTCTCTACGTACAAGGAGATCGACAGCATGGCATATGAGGAGATCAACATAAGTGAGAGAGACGAAGGAGAAGGTGGGTGGGTGCTAGGGTTCTTCAATTTTTTACCCTTCATTAGTTTAACCTTTTGCATTTCTTTAAAAAACAAATTTAACAAGTTTAATATATTTAACCTATCCTACCTATGCACTTTTTTTTAATGTAACTTATTTAATCTATGAAGCTCCTTTTCTTCCCTTCATCTGCTCCTTTTCTATACATCATCTTAGCATGTTGTGCATCTAGATGTCTAGACTATGGGTAGTAGTAGTTCATTTACACCAAGTTTGTCTTTTGGATCTATTTCTAATGCTACTAATGTTTTATAATATCTGAATCGATTTTGAATGCAATTTTAAAAGTATAATTAAAAGCATCAAGGGACATTTTGGGGTCACAAAAGGTCCCCCTAAAGCTTTTCTTCCATCTATTTAATCTATGCCGCTCTTTTTCTTCCACCTATCCAATCTATGCGGCTCCTTTTCTTCCACCTATGCACTCCTTTTATTTTAACCTATGCTTGCGATCTAATGCTTCCAAAGCTGATTTTTTTTTTTTTAATGTAGAGAAAAATCGGACGCTCGTCAACTAATTTAGTCTGCAACTTAAATTTTTACTTTTATTGGACCTTGATCAAGGTAAGCATACTCTAACATAAAAATATGTAACTCAGCATAACTAAGCTAACATGAATAAACTCACACAACTGAAGTAATATCGATCAAGTATTTAGCTTATGCTTGTCTTTTATTTAACATATTTCTTTTATTTAGCCTATGCATATATTTTGTTTAACATACTTAACCTATGCATTTCTTTTATTTAACATATCTAAACTATGCCTTTCTTTTATTTAACATATCTAAACTATGCATTTCTTTTATTTAACATATTTTCCCTATGCATTTATTTTATTTCTTTCATTTAACATATCTAACATATGCATTTCTTTTATTTCTATTTTACATTGTCCACACTCATTTTCTTCCTTTTTTACATTGTCCTCATGCCTTTTATTTAACCTATTCTCATCTTCCTTTTAAAAAATCCATAGCTTGTGATCTAATGATGAGCATGATTACAATTTTTTTCTAACATGGAGAAAAATCACATGCTCGTCAACTAATTCAATCTACAACTTAAAATTTTACATTACTTGGACCTTGATCAAGAAAAACATACTCTAACATAAAAATTTGTAACTTAACCAACCTAGAATAACCAAACTAATTTGAATAAACTCACATAATGAGCTACTAGTGCACATAATGAGCTACTAGTGCCATCCTCCAATCTCCCCATTTGCAAAGCTAAAAATTTTTAAATTTTAAATTTGCTCCACTTCCATTCTCCCATTGCAATGTCCCGATTCAAATCTTTGGTTTTGCAAAGGAGGAATGGCACCAGTGCCATTCTCCCATTGTGATTTCCCAATTCAAATCTTGGCTATGCAAAGGGGAAATGGCACTAATGCCATTCTCCCAGATTCAAAGTTTTGGCTTGAAAGAGTCAAAATGGCACCAGTGAAAATATGAATCAGGGTATTGCATTGAGAGAATGGCAATGGAATGTCCTGATTCAAAATTTTGGCTTCACAAATGTAGAAGGGCACCAGTGCCATTCTCCCATTGGAATGTCCTAAAGATAAAAAGAGTGTATGGTTTCAAAGGAGTACCATGTTTACACACACACACACACAGTGTATGGTTTCAATTTTTGGCATTGCAATGGGAGAATGGCACTTGTGCCATTCTCCATTTTCCTATTACAAAGCCAAATTTTTTAATTTGCACCACTGCCATTCTCCCTTTGCAATGTCTCGATTCAAAACTTTGGCTGTGCCATTCTCCCCATGCAATGTCGTGATTAAAAATTTCTACTTCACAAAGACACTATGGCACTAGTGCCATTCTCCCATTGCAATGTCATGATTCAAAATCTTGGCTTTATAAAGGGAAAATGGCATGAGTGTCAATCTCCCAATGCAATGCCTTGATTCAAAGTTTGCCTTCATAAAGGGAGAATGGCACCAGTGCCATTCTCCCATTGCAATGTCTTGATATAAAATTTTGGCTTTGCAAAGGGAGCATGGCACCATTGGCATCCTCCCAAGGCAAAGTCCCAAGTCAAAATGGCACTAGTCTCTTCTCCTCTTATGAAGACAAATGTTTTTCTCAAGTCAATGCATGGGGAGAATGGCACTGGTACCATTCCCCTTTTCAAATAATTTTTTTTGAATTAGGATATCACAATGCTAGAATGGCACTCATGCGATTCTCCCATCTCAAAGCCCAAATTTTTAATCATGACATTGCAGTGGAGAATGGCAAAGTGCGATTCTCCAGTTGCAAAGCAAAAATTTAGGATATTGTAACAGGAGAATGGCACTAGTGCCACTCTCCCTCTACAAATTTGAAAATTTGAGAGCTTTGTAATGGGAGAATGGCACCTAGGTCCATTCTCCCATTGCATTGTTGTAATTCAAAAGATTGGCTCTCTCATTTTATGAAGCTAGAATTTGCACACTTGAATGTTATTAGACTAGGCTTGTGAATCCCTTTGGCTGTAATCTACTCACTTTCCTATTTTTCGTAATTGAAATGATAGGGAATGGCTACTAGATGTGGGGATAAGGTTAAAATGTTGGTGGGGAATGAAGTGGTTACAACAGGTTAAATTTGTGTAATCGAATCAAATGGGTGATGTAGTGGTGTGAAGATTGGGGTAGGTAATGTATCAGTGATAGGGAAGATGGGATGTGCAATTCTCCATAGGAAAGCCGAATTCACATGGAGAATGGCACTGGTGCCATTCTCCCCCCGCTACAAGGACAACTTTGTTGGTCTTATGAAATTCTTTGGTTGTAGTTTGTTTATAATTAATTTCCTGTCATCATAATGAGAGGGGATGGCTACTATCAGATGCATGAATCAGGTCATGACGATGGTGAAAATAATTCATGCTTTAGGAAAAGTTTTATCAAATTGCTAAAATTTTTAGGGAAATAATTCATGCTTTTATGAAAATTTTGTATAGACTCATTCATGCATTCTAGAGATTTGCACCAATGCCATTCTTCCCCTCTAGAAGGACATATTTGATGGTCTTATGAAATTCTTTGGTTGTAATTTGTTCATAATTAATTCTCCGTAATCGTAATGACAAGGGATGGCTATTAGAAGTGGGGACAAGGTCATGATGATGGTGGGAAATGAAGTGGTTGGAATTGGTGGAGTGTGTGCAATAGATCCGGAGGCCTACTATAGTGGTGTGAAGATTGGGACAAAAAATGTATCAGTGATAGTGGAGAAGTCTATCAATAGTGAAATGCTCTTGCCATTTCCACTATGGATGCAGTGCTTTTTGGTGAGGCAATTCGGAGCATTGTCAAGTGGCCTAAGGGCTCTCTAAAACATGTTGGTGATTCTTTAGATGATGCGGTAACTGAAGAAGCTGCACCAAGTGAGCCTGAGCGACCTTATGTTGAGGCAATGCCAGTTTCTTCATTGGAAACTGACAATTTCATTCGTGAATCTTGGAAAGAGAAAAAGGTTGTCTTATGGGATGAGAGCAAAACAAAGACCATGGGGGAAGGTGTGATCTTATATGTTTTACCGAGAGACTCTATAAACTTTGACCTATTGGGTAACGATTGCATTGGTGTGGGTATTGAAAAGAAAGAACAAATTAGAGAAAGTGACTTAGGGTCTTCTATGCAAGATGTCAGCTCTCTCAGCCTAGTAAAGTGGCCCATCAAGCAGATTACCTTACTTGAAGGAAGCCCATTGTAACAATATGTGCCCATGGACCATGTTGCTGGTATAGATGAGTTGGTCAATGATCAAATGTTGAAAAGGGATGATCCAACATTAAATAAAAGAAGGTACACTTTCATTAACAGGGTGCCTAAACAAAGAGAGCCTCCAACTCAAGCAGATTACCTTACTTGAAGGAAGCCCATTGTAACAATATGTGCCCATGGACCATGTTGTTGGTATAGATGAGTTGGTCAATGATCAAATGTTGAAAATGTATGATCCAACATTAAATAAAAGAAGGTACACTTTCATTAACAGGGTGCCTAAACAAAGAGAGCCTCTAACACCAATGCACAAAATATCACTAGATTCAGTGCAGCAAGTTTCTTCCATTGATTGTTGTGGGAGTAGGTGTTGCCAACATGCAAAGCGAGATCTCTTAATGAATCTAAGGAAGAACTTTTGGGGCAGCTCCTTGGAGTCTCATACAAACTTTATATACGATGTATTGTCAACGGCTTGGCATCATGACTACACAGGGAGGATATGCTACAACTCAGGATAAATGGTCGAGATGTCTATTGTAGAGCATGGTATGAGATGCATGGAATTCCAAGGACATCATTTTATCGATACAAGAAGCAATTTGAGAGTGGTGTGCAGCGATATGTGCATGGCAATTTAGGGATTATGAGGAGGAGCAGGGAGCACATGAGTATGGGAAGGGCTCCCATTCAACACTTTGTGGACAATAGCACAGAGCATATGCCTCACAAGAGTAGAACCATGCAGGATGGTTCTACTGAGACACAACAAGTGATACGTGAAGTGTATAAGAAGATAGACGTCCTATGTGAGGTCAACACTTCACTTAATCAACGTGGTTATCAGAGCTGGTTATCAGAGCCTATCCACATCCACATTTGGCAAGATTTTGGAAATCAGACTTTAAAAATGTAGCCCTTGCTAAGACGAGTGAATTTTGTAAATGTAGCTTGTGCAGTCGGATCAAGGCTCAATTCGCAGCCACAAAAAGTCAAGATGAGTGCAATTCGCCGATGGAAGAGAGAAAGATGCATATGATACAACAACAAAGTTGTAGGAACTTATACTATGCATGGCGTAGGTACTTCGAGATGGATCCAAAAAAGTATGTATGCATAATCCCATGATAAGATGGACCAAAAAAAGACGGCAATTCCAAGACTTTGACTGAGGTCCAAGGACACCGATTCTGCATGGCAATTATAGGTTTCCCTCATTGGAATGATTACCCATGGGCATGGAAACGGTCATTATGGACACTTCACCCTCAATGGTTTGTGGCCATCTAATCCCAACCTAACAATTGGATTGCTCTCAACTTGTTTGCGCAACCTCGAGAGGATGGATATGCATGACCTTGGAGACCTTGCTACCAATGGGATTCCTAGAAGCAATGCTCGCCTTTTGAATGCTCTATGTTCAAGAAACGCTTTGGACTGCCATTACAGTTCTAAAGGTGCACATGTTTCCACAAGTGGAGCTAGCTTGTTTGAAAATGTAGATGTCACGATCACAAATGCAAATCTAGAAACTGTATCAGAAAGTGACCCGAAGTCTATCACGGAGGCCATGACAACTTCCATTGCAAGGGCTGCAAACACATGTATGAATTTTTTTCCATCAAATACAAGAGAAAACCCACCCTCTTTAGAGGGAAGTGTTACTATTGAGCCACCATTCCAAAAGTTGCCAAAGAACTTGCTACTCCAACTAGATAATTGTGGGTCTGAGAATAAAAATAGATACTTGTTTGCATGCCTTTCTCTTCTTGTAGCAAGGGGCATTTTCAAGACAGTTCAATTGGGCTTCTTGATGGTAGGGCACACACATGAGGACATTGATGCAATGTTCAGCAGGTTTTTTGAGAGCTTGCGGGTGGGATAAACATTCACTTTCCCGCATCTGATGGATACATTCAAAAAATGTACATCATCTTCACTGGCACCATTTGTTCTTACACGGGTTCCTAACTTCAAGGATTATGTGGATGGCTACCTATGTGATGGGCAAGAAATGCTAGTTGGACATGCAAAGCCATTACAATTTCGATTTTACATGCAAGGTGACAAACCAATGATGCAGTACAAGGTGCATCCAAAATCATCGAATTGGATGCCCATTGGATGGGGAATTGAGCTATGGAAGAAAGATAGTGAGGGTCAATCATTATTGCCAACAGGTTGTCCGGATATACTGCCAATGGCTGCATTTGTGAGAGATCACTTGCAAGTAATATCAGGGACAAAGGATTACATTAAGTTTTGGGAGAGATGCGCAAGTGGAAAGAATACATCGTATGAGTCCTACATTAGGCCAGTGATAGACTATTGGAAAACCATGATCAGTGAGCTCAAACAAGAAAACATCTCAGAGATAGGAGTGTACAGAGAGTTTTGGCCAAGAACACAATCTCCTGATGAGGAGGATGATATAGATGCTTGCATTAATGATTTCCAAGGCTATGAGGAATGGAATGATCACTATTATGGGCCTCTAAAAGGTAAGCTAAGGGAAGAGTTTAGACCAATGGTGGATGTTAAGCAAGGTGACTTCATCTTGTTGAGGCCATCAGATCTTATATACCCTATATGGCTTGGGGTTGCCGTATCAAGTGCCAAGATGGATGCTGCTTCTCCTAATTTCAAGAAATTATTAATTCAGTATTGGGCACCATCAGTTAAGAGAAAGGGGCTCAGTGATGCAGATGCCTATGTTGATTGCTGGAACAAGTATTGGGCAGAGAATAGGTTGGATCCACAGGTATGGGAGTGTATTGATACAATTGTCTGGTCATGGACATCAAATTCCATAAATAGACCCAAGAAGATCAAGATTCCACAGAGTGTATGTATCAAAGCACAGGAGAGCTTGCTTGGTATCAGAGCATAGAAAATGGTGTCGGTTTTCTCCCTCTTAATCTCCCAAACTTCCATTGTAAGGTGTGTTCTCATGTGATGTTTCTCAATTGTTGTTATCTTATCAATGGGTATTTGCATATTATTAATATGACCATTTTCAAAAGCTGACCTTCACCAACAACTGCTTTGTTTCTAGTGGAACTCACTATGCATGGTGTTTGTTAACACAACCAACTAGTGTTTATTAACACCTCAAGTAAAATATACATGTTGTCCCTAGACGGTGTTAACACCACCAAATACATGATTTTCAAACTCTGCCGCAAATGCTTTGTTCTGGTTTTTATACACAATGAACTGTTTCACAACCAATGAAGTTTTTCATAATCATTGGAATTCCAAATATTAGCATATTCAATATTGGTAAAATTCCCACAATCAATGAAAATTTTCCCAAATTTAATGAAGCCTTTCCCAATTTTAATGAAATCCACCCAATTTCAAAATTCCCAAAATGCAACTTTTGTCCCACTTTATCTAATACTGTGTTTAAAGTTATATAATTTTATTAGAGGTCCTTTTTAAAAAAAAATTACATTGTAATAACCGAAGCTCTGCGCACATGGCTACTACTGTTGGAAAGTTGTTGGAATTGGCCTGCTGCTATAGCTTTATAACGAGCCTGACAAAGGATGCCCAAGGTGCAGAAGTAGGAGCAGGAGGAGATGGTGGCAGAGGGGAGGCTAGAGGCACATGTGTGTAATGGGGTGATATGAGGCAAGGAGGGAGGGCAGACATAGTTTGGGGGAGGTGGTGCAGCAGCAATAGCAAAGGGGGGTGGCGGAAAGGTGGAGGAGGAGTGGTGGAGTGAGGGGAGGCATTCGGATCACAAAGTCACAAAAGATGGAGATGAACCACAAAATCGAGCTGGATGAAGATGGCTATCTACAGAGGAGGTGTGGGGTCCTAAAGCTTGATTAGTATCCTATCATTAATCCTCCATTTATCAAAGAAGGTGGCCCATAATGATTGCCCTCCAAGATTGTTTTGTTCATCGACTTCTTTCTGGTCACAAGAAGGTCATATGGTCTTTTATATGAACTATTTCAAGAAACTAGGATTGTCTGTGTCCACTGCTGGAACTTCCACCGCCAAAACAAATCCTATGCACCTTGAGTCAGTTATGTTGCCGCATTGAGCATATAGTTTAGTCCACAAGTCGTAGAGCTCGGGAATATGTGATACGTTCTCTCAGACTTCTTGTTCTAGTATGTTCACTAAGATCAGGCCGCCCTTCGAGTTCATGCACACATTCTCCATCTCCAAGCTGTCTCTAACGGATAGTATCAATGAAAGGTGTGTTATGAAATGGCCTATATCTTGAAAACGTCCCATCTGTTAATGAGTTTACTTCATAGGCCAGTGCTATTCTTTTATTTTTTAAACGAGATTTCTTAGCTCCCAATCAGACCTTGTGCAAGATATGCTTGCCTGCAACTCATAGCTCACTTGAATGGTCCGTCTTCTTTTCTTGTTCCCACAACTATGTATTTGGCTCATTGACCTCCGATTCTGATTGGCCTATTTGCATTCTTTGATAGAGTGCTGGACATTTATCTTCAGTTGCGCCTGTTTGCATTCTTTGATTAGGCCTCAGTTATTTTTCTATCAGCTTGTCGTGATTCTATCTGAGACTAACTATGAGACTAACAACACCCAAGAATTCCTAGAAACAAAGAAATCGTTGATTAGCTTCCCGAAGCTATCATATGAAGCAAGCAAAGCATATGTAGATGAGAGCCTCAGGTTTCTGGCAAGGCTGATCCACTTCAAGTTTTGCTATTAGAGCAGGCAAATATAAAGGTTGCCTCGTCTCAAGAGCAACACGCTATCAGAGCATGAAAATCTAAAGGCTAGAAAGTCTAGCGCCAAGGTCATGCTTGAGCATTTGAGGTTTTGTATAAACACCAGTGGCAAACCCGAGTTGATGCGATTCTTACTTGCCTATGAGCGTATTGTTTCAGGCTACTTCTCTGATTGTCCTCGACCCCCTTCATGAGTGATCATCTTGCGTGTTGATGCCCTGGTAAGGTGAGTTCTCCATTTCATATCTATCTTTTGTGCTGCTCTAGAAAATCTTCTAGTAGTTTCTTTGATCATTGAGTATTGTTAAGGCCTAGCCTCACCTAAGTAGTCCCTTCCTCATATTTATTAATTGACTGAGATGAGTAAAAATATCATCCAAGTTTGCACTCTCATGGTAGTCAACTCCTCCCTACATTCTTATTGATTTTAGATGGAGAAGGGGAGAATGTAGTGGTTCTTTTAAATGTAGTATGACAGTAAGAGCTAAGGCAGTACCTGATTGATGGTCTCGAAGGCTTCTTGGTCATTTATTGTGTTTGCGGGTGCTTGTCCTCCCTATATTCCTACGTGTCTTATTTCATAAGGTTTGTTCTTTTGTTTATTGACTGTCATTGACATTTGGATTCTAGTTGTTGGCGCTCTCGTTGAGGTCACTTTGAATCAATTATTTCATTGATTTCAGCAATGATAGATTTCCATCACGTGTCTTTCTTATACTCTAGGTTGGCCTTTTCATTGATTTACAGCTTAAGTTATTTTTAAATACTTATATATCTTTATATAGTTAATGTGTCTTGTAATTGGATATCCTTTGGATATATAGCTTTGAACATATTTACATAATTATTAAATTAGATCGGTGCATCTAAAGTTTTATAAACTTTGACTAGAAATGGAATGTTAATTTGAATTTTCTAATGAGCTTAGAGTTAGGGGGGGGGGGGGGGGGGTGTGTATTTCTAATTCTAAATTGTTGTATTTCTCTCTCTCTATGTATTTCTAATTCTATATATATATATATATATATATAAAACTGCCTATAGATATTTCTTGTTGAGAGCATTGGATCTTTTGTGGTTTAACTTCCACCACCTTTTAGCGTGATGTTTTATGTAGTGGTGCATTTAAAATAATATGTCAATGTTTTGTGATGTGTCCTTTTGCTTTTTATATTATATGACTATTTGGTATCGACGTAGTGTCGTATTTGGCCTTTTGGCATAATACGTCGATCGCTTGATAGATCATGTAATATTTGAGTTATCTTTTAGGCCATGCATTTGTATGGTGCTTATCTCTCTGCACTAGGTCATATTGCTCGGTTGTGGGTGCAGTTAGATAAGTAAGTCTGCATTTCGACACTTAGTCGTGATACTCGACTTTCGATGTCGTTATAAGGACTCCTTCATCTTGTTTTGAAACTAGCTTAACACTTGATCATACCATTCGATTGCCATTGTTGTTCACAATCTTAGAAGGGTAATAGGATTCAGCACTTGGTCACTTAGTCAGCTTGTGTTGTTGTTTTCTTAGGTACATAATTTGCAAAATAACTAGTCTTCGACACTTGGTCATTCATTTGGCTTTGGGGTCGTTGTACCTTACATCATAAATAATTGCTTACACTTCGACATGTGGTCATTTATTTGGCTTGTGGTGTCATTGTAGCTTGTCACAAAATACAATAGTCGAATCTTCAACACTTGGTCATTTATCATGTTGTACTTTAAATTGTTAATTGTACTTATCTAGGTTTTGACACCTAGTCATTTATTCAGCTTTCGGTGTCATTGTAGTTTGGATATGAAATGATTGCATATGCTATTTACTTCAAAACTCTTGTGTAGTAGTGTAGCTTGGATATGAAATGGTTGCATATGGTTGCATGTGTCTCATGGTAGTAGCGAAGCTAGATTGTTAATTGTACTTATCTAGGTTTTGACACCTAGTCATTTATTTAGCTAGATTGTTGTACTTTAAATTGTTAATTGTACTTATCTAGGTTTTGACACCTAGTCATTTATTTGGCTTTCACTGTCATTGTAGCTTGGATATGAAATGATTGCATATGCTATTTACTTCAAAACACTTGTGTAGTAGTGTAGCTTGGATATGAAATGGTTGCATATGGTTGCATGTGTCTCATGGTAGTAGCGAAGCTAGATCTCTATCCCTTCTCTTAATCCCCACCTAGTGCTTGGCCAAGGAATTGGTTTCTGGCCCCTATGCCCACGAGGCAATGGGACTAGATGAGACCACTTCTAAGGTCAAGTTCCTGAACTCTTTCGAAGAGAGAGGTAATGGGCTTTTTTTCCTACATAAGAAGCATGTTGCATGGTTGTTCGATTTAAATTCCGCAGGCACATAGTCACAACCATTGATAAAAATTTATTTAAACTCCACGATAAGGTCTTGTGATAAGGTTTGATTTTTTACTCTCTTTTGCATGAATTTTGTAAGGTCCTATGATCTGATAAGAAGAGCCTAAGAAAAGCTAGATGGAACCACTTTTGAGGCTAGAATTCTGTACCATGCACAATATCTTGTGAGCAAGTTGTATGAACATGTGGATTTTGTATATGCAGATATTATATTTGGATTTACAAACTTTTACACAATTTTTTGTGAAATGGAGGGTTCCACTAGCAATAAGCATAAGCGCGAATTAACTGGTGAAACAATGTAAGCAAGTTAACCAACACTTAGAGAGCAAATGCTAGAGCAAATAAATAGCTTGCATGAGAGACAAATGGAGACCATAATAGAGAGCACTGATAGGCTAAGTAATATCAAGACGAAGGTCCTACATGACACAAAGAGGATGCTAGAACAAGATGTCAAAACCTATGAGCTTGCCAACATTGTGAATTGGGGTTATGATGCAATGGCTTTGGGTTGAATCCCAAATTGGTGATCCCTAGAGCAAATGGCCAAGCTGAGAGATCTAACAAGACCCTATGCAACATCATGATGTGCACGGTGGAGACTAGCCAAAGTGACTAGGAGTATAAGCTCACCATTGCATTATGGGCATAGCGCACCATGTATAAAGTTGCAACTAATTACATCCTACTTATCAACCATGATGCTCATGGATTTCATAGTATCTAGCATAAGGGTGGCAATTCAAGAAGAACGATATATCCAACATAAGGGTGGCAATTCAGGGTGGTAATCTATTTGGCAGTGTAATTCATGTCATTGTATCGTGGGGAGCCACACATGGGACGTTTTACCGAGCTAGAGGAGGTGGAACCATGAGAGGATAGGTATTTGGAATTTTTAAAAGACCTTTTGGTAGAATCAGTAGGAAGGGGTGGTTTTAAGATACTTTTGATAACTAGAGCCACAGGGGTATGATTTATTTTGGGTAAAAGAGGAGAATTGGGAGCCAAATGGGCAAGGTTATTAGCTGCCTCAAGCAATTGTTTATGAGCTTCAAGCAAGAGAGAAGCAATCCAAGCAATGAAGGCATAGAATTGGGCTTTGGGGAATTCTAGCCTAAAGAGTTTTTGGAGATTATGGATCATGAACCAGAGTACTTGATCAAGCCACATAATAGAAGAGGAGCAGCCTGATCCTTCTCTAGTGAAACAACAGCACTTGATGTAAGGGCAATGAATATTCCATAAGGTTTTGAGATATTTTTTACCTGATTTCTGGGTAGGAATGGCCTTGTGCGAAAGTACACATTGTGGCTGGCACATTTGGTTTGATCAAAGGACTTTAAAGAGAAAAGAGAGGGTGCAATTGAGATCAGCAGAGAGAAACTGCTTCCCCTGCCAAATGGCAATTTTGCATTGGTCTACTGCTTCAAAAGACGAGCTACAAAGAGTAGTAAGGGACTCCACGATAAAAGGGGCCCAATGATTGAGAGTTTTGAAACCCCAGAGCTTATGGTAGGAACTAATTGAGTCAAGATCAAGTTGTCGAGGAGGAAGAAGAGGAATGAAAGAGGAGAATTCTAAGAGGGGATTACTAGGGGCAATAAATGCTTGGGTGAGATTAGCGAGGGCTTCTTTGTCATTTGCATAAAGGCCATCAACATCCACTAGAGGGTTGTGGGGAACACAAGCAATTTGTTCGGGTAGAGGAATCACAGGGAGGTTGTTGACAAGAAGAAGCTTGTTGATGATGGTGGGGAGAGATTTGATAAGAATCAATATCTTGATCATCAAACAGGTTAATGTCATTGATTTATCATAGTCGATTGTCCAAAGATGCTGCTGCAACATGAGGATTCTTGTGGGACATCAAAATTAATTGAAGCAAGTCGTTGATGGATGCAATATGTGGCTCCCAATGATACAATGACATCAATTACACCGCCAAATAGATTACCACCCTGAATTGCCACCCTTATGTTAGATATATCGTTCTTCTTGAATTGCCACCCTTATGCTAGATACTATGAACTCCATGAGCATCATGGTTGTTGATAAGTAGGATGTAATTAGTTACAACTTTATACATGGTGCGCTATGCCCATAATGCAATGGTGAGCTTATGCTCCTAGTCACTTTGGCTAGTCTCCACCGTGCACATCATGATGTTGCATAGGGTCTTGTTAGATCTCTCAGCTTGGCCATTTGCTCTAGGGATCACCAATTTGGGATTCAACACAAAGCCATTGCATCATAACCCCAATTCACAATGTTGGCAAGCTCATAGGTTTTGACATCTTGTTCTAGCATCCTCTTTGTGTCATGTAGGACCTTCGTCTTAAAATTACTCAACCTATCAGTGCTCTCTATTATGGTCTCCATCTGTCTCTCATGTAAGCTATTTATTTGCTCTAGCATTTGCTCTCTAAGTGTTGGTTAACTTGCTTACATTGTTTCACCAGTTAATTCATGCTTATGCTTATTGCTAGTGGAACCCTCCATTTCACAAAAAATTGTGTGAAAGTTTGTAAATCCAAATATAATATCTGCATATACAAAATCCACATGTTCATACAACTTGCTCACAAGATATTGTGCATGGTACAGAATTCTAGACTCAAAAGTGGTTCCATCTAGCTTTTCTTAGGCTCTTCTTATCAGATCACAGGACCTTACAAAATTCATGCAAAAAAGAGAGTAAAAAATCAAACCTTATAACAAGACCTTATGGTAGAGTTTAAATAAATTTTTATCAATGGTTGTGACTATGTGCTTGCGGACTTTAAACCAACAACCATGTAGCATGCTTCTTATGTAGGAAAAAAAACCCATTACCTCTCTCTTCGAAATAGTTCAGGAACTTGACCTTTGAAGTGGTCTCATCTAGTCCCATTGCCTTGTGGGCGTAGGGGCCAGAAACCAATTCCTTGGCCAAGCACTGGGTGGGGATTAAGAACAATCAGTCCATCAAGAGAATCAAGCTACATGCTTTCCTGAGATCGAGGTAAAGGACTACAATGAGAAGATGAAGGCGTGTCTGCCTTACCAGATCATGGATGAATATCTCACCATGAGAGTCGAAGGGGGAGTCTTCTTTGCATCACTGTGGACTCAAAATGTCTATTGACTATTGGTAGCAAACCGTTGGTAGCAGGGAGATATGGGTCTTGGAGCATAGAGACTAACCAGGTCAGCGAGTAATCTACTCACTTCTACTCCGTTGATACTACACTCTACCTCCAAACCTCTTCTATGTTGATAGTATGCTCTGTTTTGCTAGTATCATGGGCATTCAAGCTTGGCTCATTTGTCTGTAGCAAAAGCTTAGAGCAACTCACTGTCTCTTTAAGTTTTGAAAGTACCAAGTGATTGTTTACTTCTCTGGTTTATCTAAGCACTTGCGTAGCTAGTCTTAGCACGTCTGTATTGGCTTTGGTTTACCTACGATCTCTATTTGTGAAATGGGATCGGCCTTTACGTAATTTCTCTTCCTTCCTCCATGCTATGCCCTATGTATGTTCACTTATGAGTGTATATGTGGGTGTCGGGCTGTAGCGTTGTCACTTGACTTCTCTATTGGACTGATGTCTATGTTAATCTTAGGGAGTATCTAGTTCAACATACCAGAATATAGGCAAGAAGTGTAAGTGGAGCTCCTTGTAACGCATTTCTATTGGCACCAAGCCAAGTTGGTTGTCATTCATGTGTGCCTGATCATTCACAACATATACTCAATATATCACAATAGGAATAAAGCGGGATATGCTTTCATTTGCTTGTGTGCAGAGCCATTATTATGGCTATGTAAAGCTTGCTTTAGTCTTGATGAAGAAACGTAGTTCATTTTTACTGTGTTCTACCTTTCCACGTTGTGAATACTAGGCTAGGTTGATGTTACCTTAGAGGAGAGGCCATGCAACTACATTCCATGAGTTGCCAAGCCCATGGAAGCTTATACACCATACCAGCTCTGTACCTCCTTCACGACACGATGTTGTGCCAGAGTTTGGAGGAGATAGTATTAAGGTAGCTCATTCGGTGAAGTAGAACTCCCTACGTTTGACTGCAATGAAAAGTCAGATTATAAAAAGTGCTCGCTACCCCTTTCACGACTCACTGTAACAAATATTGGCGCAATTAAACCATGATATGTATTCAAGGCAATCAATTGTGGAGATTACTATGAACTACGTGGGATTTTTTTGGTATATATTAGACTCTCTTGTGCACTCTTGGATCCAAGGCTCTTGGGAGTCTTGGGAAGCCCTCAAAATTCGACCATTCTTACCTCCAGCACTGTATTGAAGCATGCTATGTTGAAGTAGAGGTTACCAATTATCTGACAAGGTGGTTGCTAAGTGGTAGACAATGTTGGGCTCTCCTCCATATTCTGTTGATTACGCAATTGATTTATGTTCAAATATGATTCTTATTGTTGGTCAGAAGTACTTGTAATAATGTCCCTAAAGTGGAGAGAGATTTACCTAATTCCAAACTTGGCTCCACTTACGTTTAAATTTCCAGTTATCTCTAGTCTGAGATTCTACGAGCATATACATTTAGAATTGCTTCCTTGCTACTAGAAGCCTCAGTATTTCATCTCTTACATTGTGAAAAAGCTTTATGTTCCTACAATCGGACCTACATATGTGAAGGTTTCCGAATTCTGAAACTACAACGTGCATTTAGTATGAAACTACAGGGTAGTGTGCATACTTTGCTAGCATTAATCCTAGGGGGCATGGTGGGTCTCTTTCTTATTAGTTTCATTGATACTATGCCCTTGCCTGGTAAACTTCCTAGCTCATAGATTTAATGCTTTGTTATAAGTCTCACTATGATATTGGAAATGTGTTTCACTGTGGGGTTGCATAATACTTCAATAGATCCCATGCAGAACGCTGAGGTCCAATGGGAAACCCCTTGACATGGCATAACCCCGCATCAAAAACGTATTGTCCTAACTTTCATTTTTGTTGTGATGGAGCTAGGTGAGTTGGGACACCTCTCCATCGGATTTGCAAGTAGAGTCTTGGGCATGGTATTGCGGAAAAGGATGTTGGCTACCTTGAAGGGTACACTGGGGAGACTTGTGATGAAAGATATAGTACTCTCGACCCTATCATGCACACTTACAAAAATGTATCTGTTAGCAATGAGAACTGAAAATTGAACTACATTGTAACGTGTTGAATTTAGAAACTATGTTATGGTTTTTAACATTGCGAAAATTGATAAGGAGTTATTCTCTTAAATTCTCGATTAGAGATGCAGCTAGAAATTACTCTCTTGGATTCTTGATTAGAAATGCAACTAGAGTAATTAGATAGAATTCTTCTTGCTCAGGGATTCTCTTTGCTGCACCCTTAAACATTAACATAAATGTAATTATAGTCATGAAGAAACAATGGCTACCAGGGGCCTTTTGAAGCTATGACTAAGGATGTTGAGTAATGGAGATCTAGATTCATTGAAATAGTAGGTAACACACACACACACTTTTATTCTACTTGTACTCCCTCACATACGCACAAACACACATATGCACACAAAGTATTTTTACCTTGGAAGTCTTCATTGTAAGATGACCTAAGAAAGCTTTGCAAAACACATATTGTACCTCTTGATATTATCCATTTTTAATATTCATTTCGAAGTACATACATGTGCCAGTCCTACTTGTTATTACGTCCTTTGATAATTCTGCATCTATTCCTTGCAAAAATTTAATTATTTCTTCTAAATGCCTTTTTAGAATTGGGGTTAAACCCAAAACTCGTGTAAATTATTCCCCTACCCTTCACCAACCCCCCCCTCCCCTTGCTCCCCCCTTTTGTTCTTTTCTCTCAGATTATGGTTGCTACCCCATGGATTTTTGTAAGGATCATTTGTGGTGCTAAGGTGTCTAACTGCTCATGGTTTGGAATCCTATTTAAAGATTTGTGTATGGATAGACTAAGAGATGGGCAAGGTTGCCCTCATCAGCCCATAACGAAATACATGTGGAAGCCTTTAATGAGTGGGTGGCGCTGCATACTTCATAAGGGCTTCCACTCCATGCAATGGATGCTTGTCAAGTTTTTGTGATTGTCTTCTCGATTACTCCTCAGCGTGCTATCCCTTTCATCTACCATGGCCTCTGCTAAGGTAGATCCACTTATTCGAGAACTCTATTGCATTGCCTTTTCCACTTTGTTACAACAGGTTTTTCTTATGGTCTTACGATTTTTTAAAATAATCCATTGAAGCTACTCTCACAAGTTCTGCTGCTACATTGCCTTTTTTCCTTGACCTTCCCATGACTCCTATGCCCTCTAGGTATCATTTCTTACCTGCATGGTTCTGGTCACCCGTCTCCACGAGCTTTTGGTACAGCACGAGTCAACTTGCATGTCGTGACCTTCCTTCGCTAAATGCTTTGGCACGTCGCTTACTGGTTGGCTCGAATGTGCTTCCTTCCTTCTCAAGACCAGCTCTATGATTCCTGCTCATGGCCAGTAGTTGCCACCAAGAGATAGGATCCCTTTTCCACTCAAAGCAATTGATTTCCTCTAAAAGACGTGAGACAACCGCATGGCTATGTCCCAATGTGGGATCACTTTACAAAAGGTTTCTTCTTTGCTTTGGCTTGCCTTCTTCTTTTCCATGCCTTAGGCACCAAACCGGCCAAGAGTTCTTATGTATGCTTTTTATGGAAGTTAATACCTGGCACTTGTCGCCTTGGCTATGAATGCCATGATCCTTCAGTTTACAGTGGCTCCGCCTTGGGCTACAGTCCTGACGCGGTGGTTCTCTACTACTGGCGCAAGAGGTGAATGACTCTCTCACCTGGAAGTAAGGGAAAAAGGATGTACTCCCAATGCAATAACTCCTTGGTTTAGCTGAAATCACCACGTATTTTTCGCTATGAGGCTCGAGCCTTCTCTAGAAACGTCCCAAGGACTTCAAGAGTCCTTTTAGTTAATAAATGTTCCATCTATTCATATCCATACTTGCTACTGTACCGTCTTTATTCAAGGGTACAAACCAAGTGGTCCACTCTCAACGTTATCCTTATGTCCATAAAACCACCAAACCTCAGTCCCATCACACTACGGTTGGGTATAAAACATCTTTTCTCATAGTGTAAAACGTCCCCATTATTCCATTGGATCAACCATTAACTAGGGACATGGTGGTTCAAACCATCTATACATATAGTTTCTGGTCAAATACACCATGCATATAGTCTTTATGCCCCTCCCAGTAAATCCAAGGGGTTTTATCATTCAAACTCCATATGAAACATGGTGAAAATTTCCATCAGTCCTTGATATATGAAAGATGTGGACAAAGTGGTCCTCAATGGTCCTTAGGGGTACTTACATATCCCCTTAGTTCCATTAAGTATGCGGTAGCTCCATATCTAAATACCATAATAATTGCGGTGGTATCCATTTGTACCTCACTTGCAGTATTCACAATTCTCTTCATATCTTATCAGTGTAAAATGCATGTAACATATCAACTCCTTATAAATATCTAATGTTGTGTGGGCATGGTGGTCCAGTATCAATATGTACCCACTAGCTTAATATCCCCCACCATTAGATGATCCTAGTGGTCCATGCATAGTTCCACAACTCCTAATAGTCCATTAGAGTGGTCCTTGGATACCCTATGATCATAGGGGGTCACAAGGTTCCCGAAGGGGAGGAGTTTTTGTGTGTGTGTGTGTAAGCGTGTGCATGTGTGTGTGTGTGTGTAGTGAAGCACACTTAGTGCTATCTAGGACCATGACATAGGTGATGATGCAGTAGAAGGCACCCTCTTCAAGAGGTGCCAATGATTTAGAAAGTCCCTATGATTTAGGGCTAATCGCCTTTGATGTAGGAGAGGTGCCTATTATTTAGGCCACCCTCTCTCCCACTCTATAAATGAGAGGCTTCTCTCTCACAATCAATAGAACGCACTTTTGGATTCTTCTTGTGTTCTCAACTCTTGTCACCCACCACTTCCCAACATGTGGTTTAGAGCTCTAGGTTCTAGAAAACCCTTTAGCCCCCTAGTTGCCAAATCATCATCTTCTTCCCATCTCTCTCCTTCATATTTTTGTCCCTATTCTGCCCCGATTTTTGCTTAAGCTTGTTCTCCCTCGTTTTTGCACCATTTCATGAGCCCTTTCAACTATAGTTTCCCCTTAATAGGGTGCACCTCTAACTGAGAGGAATTAGAGAAATATCATCTCTATTGCCCATGCCAACACTTACTCTGCCCAACAATCTCACATCAAATTCTCCCTGATGGGGAAAAATTTTGCCCAAGCATCCTAGCTACTATTGGGAAACCCTTTGAGGAAGATGTTGATGAATTTTGAGCACCAATTCTCTAGTGGATGAAGAGAAATCAGCAAAAAACTAGTCAAGCTCGCTTCAGCGAGTGATTGGGTTCTTTGAAACCTTACAATGATGGGTCCAAAATTTCTATGGCTCCTTGAAAGGGGGGTTTAAACTAAATCTCCCAGGTGTTTTGAATTAAAAATGGATGATATTCTACAAGGTGTACAAGAAAAGAGAGCTTCAATGAAGCAATGGAATGCTCGTGGAGCTATTTAATGAAAGTAGGTGCTGACATATGGACTATTATTGAGGGTTCTTTTTCCTACCGCGAGGTTCCCCACTAGTATCACATTATCTTGAAACCCTTAGGTGGGTGCAAAGGATATCTCAACTTTCACATGCTAAGATTTTCATGAGCCCATTGCAAGTCTAGTCTAGTACAATAAACCTATTCAATTCCTAAGAATCTATCACATAAAAATAGAAAAGAATTCGATTCAAGCTTTCAAGGGGAGCCCACTCCCACCGACCCCTTAGAGCTCCTAGAAATCTCTGAGTGGCATAGGTTAGCTAAGTCTAAAAAATCCTCTATGCAGACTTGTTGCATGATGGAAATCATGTGAACCTCTACTTAATGTCGAGCCTCAAATGACTCTTTATACCTGGTTGGTTGCAAAAGCTTGAATTGACTATTTTAAAGCTTGCTTATCCAATAATAAGGAGATACATTTCAAAACCTCAGAGTGATTGCTTCTTAAAGTGACCCTGTTTTTTAGCTTGCCAAGAGATATAAATTTCAAAACCACAGAGTGATTATTTTAAAGCTCACTTGGCGATCTTGAAAATGTCTAGGCCAAACGGTTTCACTTATATACAAAAGGCCCTATTTGCATAAATTTTTGGTTCATAACTTGAAGTCAAGATTAATTTTCACCAAATCAGAGGACACCAATGGATGGAAAGTTCTCCATGGCATAACCTTAGAGGATAGACACATGCTTAGTCTCCAAGAGGAATTACATGTAGCTCTACCCACAAAACATTGGGAACAGCTAAATTCCTTTACAAAAGTTAATTCATCTCCCTCCAACTTGGACGTGATACGACAAGTTTTCTTAATTTTTGCAAATTGAAACTTTCTTATACCAATAAAATCAATAGATAACTCCCATTAGAGAACCAAAGGTAGGATGAAGGATATGGATTATGGCCTCTATTCATTGCTACAGCATCCTCAATACTCTCTCAACATCCTCTCCACACCTCTCTGCATCTTTTACACCATCAACCCATACTCCTATGTAACCCCTGTTTCATAATAGACTTACTCAGGACTGAAATCCCTTTGTAGCCGTCTTGTAGAAATCCCTGGTTGAGCTTTTTTTAAGCACAACTATACCTCTAATTCGCCATTGCCTTGCTCGCCACCCTTGCAAGGCAATCACATTAGTGGGCCAATAATTTCGAATTTCTCGGAGCACCTCTGACAAAAATAGCTTGTTCGCTCAATTCAGATTGAACCAATTAGCTTGATGCAACTTGAATTGATCACAAATAGGTAAAGGGGCTAGTATTGTACACTCCTAAATTTTTTGTAGAATGATGGCCAACGGCAATTATGAAAATCACCTCATATTAGAACTTTCAACTTTTGCATTGTCTGAAAGGAACCGTGGCAATAAACGTTGTGCTCTATCAGTATAGGCACGTACACATTAATGACACTCCCATGCAGCCCATACTAACCCTCATATGTTAGCTCTCGAATCTGTGCGAATGGTTTTCTTATTGCCACTAGCCGTTCTTCGACTCTACTTAATGTGAATGTGTGCATTGTTTTTGTTACGACAACCATGTTCTTGAACCAAGACTTTGGCATAGCTTGCCTTCATACCTGGTCTAGACAGCTAGAGCAAATGCAATGCTCATTTGACAACGTCTCACTAAGTACTACTCCATTCTAAAAGAGAGATTCGGTAGGTGGAATGAATTTGTGGACCTTTGCATAGAATGTTGAAGTAGCACTAGCCCCCTTGAGTGTTGTACACCATTAAAAGTCTCACTTTTCGTATGTTCTGTTGCCATGCTGGGTGATGTGTTTGTCACACTTGCTTGTGGGTATGATTGCATCATTGCCATTGCTAGAACTTGATGCCCATGTCCTACAAATCTTATCATGAATGGCATGTAAGGAGTATCGCCCATGAGGGTGCTCCTTGTAATAATGCAGTGCTACCTCAATTGCAGGAATATTGGGTGACCTCTATAGCAACTCGATGAGCTCTGCCTCATGTTTTCTTCTCCAAGTGGTGTACCCTCTCTTCCTCATGAGTGGAAGCAATGGAGTGATGGTAAGAGGGTAGCATCAGTCGTTTAGAAATAGTGCATGGCAACACTATCTGTTGTGTGGACCTATCTCCACAGTTTCAATTGGGCCTACTTCATTCCAACAAATTAGTGTAAGGCGAGGTTCAGATTAGGCTGATGGCCATGTTTCAAAATGCTATGTGCAGGGGCGCCCTCACCCTTGGACCAATAGCATATGTGGGCCTGACATGGCAACCAAAAAGAATTGTCCGTGGTTTGAAAGCTGCCCATAAAGATGACCGGCGAAAGAAAAAGGCTGCACAACAACCTGATTGGGGATTAAACCCACAACGAGGGGCCCATACAATGTATGCCTTTCCATCAAGCCAATCAATGTTGCATGTCATTAATGCCTCTTACATTATATAAGGTTTGTCCACCAAGTAGTGTGAACTACCACACCGGCGGACATGGCTTCCTTTCTCTTCACAACACCTATGTCCGCAGACCTAGTTTGAACCCACCCAAATGTTGTCAAAAACTTTTTGGAAATGCACCTCAGGTAGTCATGTCATGCACTAACGCTCTCAAAGTGGAGGAGCTTTGAAGGAGCCATGATAGGTCAGCCTTTTGCAGAGGCACGACCTGAGTGGTTGAAGATGTACTAAGGAGATCATGCCAAGGTGTTCTATTCCCAAGGTCTCTTTCTGAAAGGTGCTCATGCACGATACATAGTAGTGCCTCTCAAGATTGTCTTGGTAGTACTTGTGCTATGCAAAGGAGCACATCCATGTAGTTCCCATTCTCCTTAATCAACTCTTGTTCTAATTAAACAATTTTAGCGGAACACTTCATGCACTTGCAATATCACAACTTAGTACAAGAAAGATGCCTTCTTATTGCAAACTAGGACTATGTAAACCCTTCTTTCCAACCAATATGACATATAGGCTCCCACCGTAATTCTAGACTATGTACATACTTTCACCACAATTTCTTTTCTATGTACAGTATTTCATGCATGTGGTGAACAAAACGGAGGGGAACCTAATAGCAATTGTCTTTAAGCACCTGCATAACACACATGACGAAGCCAGAGTTGTTTATTCTAAAATCCCCTGAATGTTGACAATCCAGTAGTAGCAGACTCATGGTGCAACAACACTGTGTGTGTAGTACTCCATGATGGAGCACTACAGTCACAATATCTCATCTACATACACCCCACGAACCTTCACCTCCACATGTGCTCCCATCACGGAGGACGACACAGCCTTTTAGCAAAGGCATGCGGAAAATTTATAGACGGCCACACATGTAACAAAAGGATTGAGCAGGATCACGGCTAACACAGGAGCCCGCACACTCGCCACACTAGAACTCCATAAGCGGTCCATTCAGGTCGACAACCGCAACACCCCATTAACCTACACAGGAGAAACATATTCCATTGAGGTCTACAAAGGAGAAACATAAGCGACCTTGCATTTACATCTACAGGATTACACCTCAAACAAGAACCCTAATTTTACTATCATAGCTTCTTATCATAACCAAGTTCTGAGACCTAGCACCCGAATGCGTCATACAGTCTATCACAGAGCCTACCCTCAAGGACTGCTGCAAGAATAGTGAAATAAAAAATCATGATCGAGTGTCAAGCATGCATGAACCAGACGTTCTTAGCCACGTACATCCCATCAACAAACTCTTGGCTCAAATGTGATGAAGTATGTCATTGATCTTCTACACATTACAAAAATACAACCAACAACTCATGATTAGATGGAACATGTAACTCTTGCAAGGGCAAAGGTAAAGAAGGGCGGGGCTTACTGTTTTGCACAGCCTTCAAGGTTAGCCCCATCTACTATAATGATTTGTCCTAATGAAGGACTATCGAGGTCGATCTTCAGATCTTATCACAAATGCAATAATTTCCATGACGAAAGTGAAAGGAACTCTCCCATTTTGCATCTGTTGCATGACCCATCACACATACACACTTATTGTTTTCTCAGGTACAAAATAAAGCATGCCATCAAAAGGTTCCCCTTTCACAATGCTGGTTGTTGCATTGACATGCAAGGACACAAGAGATGCTTGGCCTTCGCCGAGGGTTTTCTTCGTTATTGAAGGGCCCTTTATCCTATTAAATTCTTTGGGCTCAAGAATGTCCCTTAGTTGGAAAACGTAGTTGTGGGGGACATGTAAAGTTACTATCTCAGAGCAATCATGGTCGGTGAAACACTCGATATAGGTAGCATACACTGCATCTCTGGCCTTGAATCTTCTATACTTAGCCATGAATCTTCCTTTGAATGCGAAGCAATGGTTGAAGTACTCTGATAGATCCACTATTTTCAAGACGGGCAGTGCATTGGAATGAACAACATTATGCTCCAATGGTACCAAGGCACAACTCAGGGGGGTTTCGTGAGAGATATTCTCCATTCCTTTGGTATTGTTCTCTACAACTTCCTCATTCTTTAGCAATAGGCTCGTGCTTGTTGAATACAAGCAAAGCCGTTTAAATGGCAGTGGGTGACATTACCCACTTGGGATTTCAATTGGAATAATTGTGCACAAAACCCTTTGAGAATATGAAATATCCATCTCGCTTGCAAGAGGTACGCGTTCAGATTTTTAAATGTTGTTTGATTGTAGCATTGTATATGCTATGTTATTTTCCTTACGTATGTTGGCGTTCTATAATATGAATTGTCATGCTGTGTGTGCTACATGCTCCTCTTGGATCTTATGATGAGGTGCAAGTATTGCTCTACTTACTGAGCTATACCTAAATGTTTCTGGTCGGACATGGCATCCCTCTCCATTTACTTATGCCGCAGGTCTATATATTAGAGCAAAAACATGCAATGCGCATGTGTTGAAGGCTAGTACATCCACATTGCCATGAGAACAAAGACACTCGGCTATGTATGGTGGATACGACTAACATGATCTTACGAGTGCCTTGTGCATTAAGGGCTCTTCCAAGATGGTCGTTATCTCATAGGTTTCGATGTTCACTATGCTAATCTGGGTTGGCTATGTCTTTTGACATGCAGCGATGGTACTCTTACTTTCACATCACATCAACGCTTGCAGTTTTGGTTAGGCGACTCGATTTTCTAACCATGGGATTCCGCCTCTAAATAGGTCTTCTACTATGTTCTTTGCACGCAATAACAAACAGACAAAAGAAACATAAACTAAACCACCATGAACAACATAATACTAGGAGCGAGCAACCCGCACAATGGTGACGAGACAAAGATCATCACTTTATGGTTTGAAACAAGCTCCTCGTGCATGGAATGCAAGGATTCACTTCCTGACATCTGGTTTTCAGCATCTCATCTTAGAAGAAAAGAGTCAACTTACCTCAGAGTTTGACATGGAGAACTCTATGATTTTCTTGGGATAGAAATATGGAGAAATGATATAGGAATTACACTTTCTCAAGGGAACTACATTCAAAAGGTACTTAAGTAGTTTCACTTACAGGATTGCAAGCCACTGCCTACTCCTATGGAATGCAATATCAAGTTGTCACCACTTGGTACTTCTCGAGCTTTAGATCCTCCACAGTACAGACACGTTACAACTCATTGGCAGCTTGACCTACTTGATTGACTATCACCAGGCCAGACATCTCATATGCAGTTGGAGTGCTCAATCAGTTCATGCAAAATCCCAAGGAGACTCACTTCCTTGCAGCAAAAGAGAGTACTCGGATACCTTCATGGTACATGGGATCATTGACTACATTATGCCAAGTCATCCGATTTACACTTCCATGGATACATAGATGCTGATTGGGCAGGAAGTGTAAATGACAGAAGATCCACCAGTGGATACTGCTTTAATCTTGGTTTCGTAGCTTTGTCATGGCAACAACCAACAGTGGCATTGTCTTCCACCGAAGTAGAGCATAGAGAATCCACCAATGCAACATGTGAAGCAATTTGGTTCAAAAGGCTTCTTTCAGAGATTCAGGTCTTTTTTGGAGACCCTACTGTTCTCTATTCAAATAATATGAGCAGCATCAAACTAGCAAAGAACCCAGTGTTTCATGCCAGAACAAAACATATTGAAGTGCATTATCACTTCATCCGTGAGAAAGTTCTTAGTGAAGAAATCAACTTGGTACATTGCCCGACACAAGAATAGGTCGCAGATATCTTCACCAAGCCACTTTCCCTTGATAAGTTTGCACACTTTGAACATCAGCTTGGTCTTCGCCAATTTCAACTTAAGAGGGGGAAGTGAAGGTGAAGTTGTACACCTTTGTACATGCTTTTTTCCGCTATGCTCTTTTTACACTCTTGTGCATCTTTTCTTATCTTTATTTCTGTTGCCATCATGCAACACTCAGAGAATCCAAAAATTGTGTTTTGTAAAGCACCCTCTTCTTATACAGTGCAATTTAGGAGCGGGTGTTGAGAATGGTGTAAATTGCACCATAGGGTTATGGGACAAACCCTAACCCTAACCCTAAGGGGTCCATGTATATATTGCTATTTTCCTTGGAATACAAGTCAGTGTACAAATAGTCAATCTTTGTGCACTCCTCTCTCTCCCTGTCTCAACTTCCACTATCAATTAGCCACAGCATGTGAGCCACAACAATGTAACCTAGGTTTCCCTACCCCACTAACAAGTACCACGGCTCGCTTTGACACTTGAATAGTCAGCAAAGGGTCATCCTAGAGGACAACATGCTCAAGACCACAAAGAAGATTCCACCCATTTCTTTCACGGGACACAAGGATGGGGAAGACATTCACACTCATACTTTTGCTCCAAACGTTGCTACGATTCTGCTCACACAGTGAAACATCAGATGTGGATGTCCCCAAGGTATTGCTCCTCGCTCACACCAGAAGGGCTGCACATGCTATCCGCGGAATGACCATACACTTGGCATTACATCTCCCCCTATTGACATCCACATACACTACCCTATCCGTTGAGAAGCTTCAAACACTACCTAGAACTTCTGGTCATTGACGTGGTCAGAGTTAACACATTGTTGCAGTAGACATGTACTTACACGAGATAAAGCACAAACATGACTAGCCCTTTGGTGGCATTGATGTGTTACTATGCAGTGACCTATACCAGGCCAGCCCCACCAAAGACTCCTGAATATTTCTCGAGAGATGCACAAAAGTCTAGCTCGGATCCTTTTGGAGGTCACATGTACTGTACTACCACTTGGACATGCCAACGCGTCAAAAAAATTAGGACTTCGGTGGCATTGATGTGTTACTATGCCACCGGTGACCTATACCAGGCTGGCCCCACCAAAGACTCCTGAATATTTCTCGAGAGATGCACAAAAGTCTAGCTCGGATCCTTTTGGAGGTCGCATGTACTGTACTACCACTTGGACATGCCAATGCGTCAAAAAAATTAGGACTTCCTTGTATTGCTTAATAAAATCAAGGCAGCTCACAAATTGATGTTGACCTCGAACTCTTGAACGATGCCCACCTACAGCAGTCGTCCTTGAAACATACTATGTCTCACCTTTTTTACACGCTTCCAAAGACAAACATCACAAGTACGTCTTCAGCATGCTCCACACACATCCCCATATATTGAAAGCTGTGGCAGATGTTAGACACAAATCATGCACCAAAACCATAAGCATCCTCACGAACCCTAGGACAACAGCTAGGCTACACAAAGAACTATACCTAAAACCAGGGATGATTGTCTAAATTTGTTTCGAGAACCTAAGCATTAACGACGGGATAGAAAATGGTGCGAACGGAGTCTTCAAAGCCAACAACACTGAATCAAAACCATTTATTATTTGGATCGAGTTCAACAACCCTAGTACAGGAATAGTAACATGCACCGACAACAAGTTCCTCTACAAACCAGACACAGCGTCGCATTCGATACACGTTCTACAAGTCGTATGCGAGTTTCAGCTACTCGTACCATGCACCGCTCGCAAGGGCTAGCAATGGAATCTGTTGCATTTGATCCTTCAAATATCAAAACGCATGGCCTCGTTTACACTACTCTTTCCTGTGTATGTGACCCTTCCAACCTCTTCCTGCTCTCCACGCTACAACACAAACATGTGAAAGTAGTCCCGGTAGTACAACAACAGGTTGAACGGTTGAGGTTGGATTGCAAGTGGGTGTTTTACCAGACCAACTTTGCATCCGAAACCCCAAAACCTAGAACATTACAATGTCTCAACACAAGGTTGTTACCTTCCCATGCAGATGGCATCTTGTATTGCGAGAGCATGCTGGCTGCAACAGTGCTATGCCTTCAAGAGACACGGAACATATGAAGGTCTGCTATGCACCTACCAACATTTCTACACATTTCCATGGACGACGGCCTTGGCATTGCGACCTACTACAAAGCTGGCCTTGATCTCCTCTACCAACAAAAAAGCTTCACACAAGGCTATGAGTGTCATGAAGAGTTGGCGATCCTTAATTCGTACAAAGCACCAGGGACAAGCACAGTGACTTAGCTGCAAGCCTTACAGAATATGCTCCAACACAGCCCACCCTCACATACGTAGTAGGGGACTTCAACATGGACTACAATAGGTCATCCAACGGCATGCCACAACTACAAGACTTGTATGTGCCATTACAACTTGCGACAGCTCATAATCCTGCCCACAACAATCCACGGATCCACTATCGACTATGTCTGGACAAACGCAACATCCCCTCAAGAAAAAAGAGGAACAAACTTCATCTATTGGTTGGACCACTCTCCCCTTTTTGTGGCCCTTGGTTCCATATGACTACAGTCCCACGACATAAAGCATTCGACAACGACCCTTCTCCTAGGAAGTAATTCATGATTTTGCTTGACATATTAGGGGGGGGAACTGTGCTCGTTGCAAGAGCCTCTCCACGTTTGTATGCGAGTGCAAAACAAGGATGCACACTCCATTGTGGTCATGCAAAGCCAGGGACCACGACCTGTGTCGAATTCCAAAAGGACCCTTGCATTTCTTGCATTCCGACTCCACCGGCTTGTTTTGACACAAAGCCAATGGGTTGTTCGTTTAATGTGCAAACCTAGGCTTTGCATGCCTAAGCCGCGGTGCATACATTGAAGTAGAATGGAAAACGACAATAGTTGTGCATGCATCTAGCCATGGCAATTCTCATCGGGTGAATATGAACATGGCCGTACGCCTTCCTCGGTGCATACATTGAAGTAGAAGGGAAAACATCTTACTTGACAATAGCTATGCACGCATCTAGCCATGGCAATTCTCACCGAGTGAACAAGAACATGGTTGTACCTTCCTCCGACCAAGAGAAGTTCCACATTAAATCTGCCATAGCATCTGCATCCACATGGGCGTGTGACCAAAGCAAGCCGATAGGACCAATTTAACGGAACAGCCAACCTACAAACCACTCCCCCGCAACCTACAAGATGACTCCCGGGCAGGCTATTGGATAATATATATTCATCTTGCTCAACATTGTGGGCACATACACAAAGACATTCGAAGTTCGCAATGGGGACATGGCCCATGGGGGACATAAATTTGGGGCCAGCTGAGCCACGTCATTCCAAGCCGCATTCCAAAGCGGAAATCAGTGGAGCTCGCCACGTAGGCCATAGTTCGCGGATTCAGTGGGATAACTGGGGTCGGCACCATTTTAGAATCGAAGAGCACGCGGCTTTCACACTGCACACTTCACTCAATGCTTGCTAGCTGCACATGCCAGTGTCACACGTTCTCGCCACTTTCACGCCTCCCCAGCCCGTTCCCGACTTCCCACTTCCTCATCAGGTTTAGTAGTCCGTCCCTGTCATGCTGCTGCTTCATTATTCGTCCATGTTCACGAATCACAACGCACATCCAAGTAGCCTTGCCCCTCCCTTGTTTAATAAACACAAGTATCCCACCGATTCACCAACCCTTCACTACACCTTCCTTCTTCCTTCGCTCCCGTTAATCCAACTCATTCATCTCTCCTCCTGTCGGCGAGAACCTCATCTACACCTCCTCCCCCGCCTGCCCTCATGTCCTCAACCATTGTTTTTCGCCAGAAATATACCATTTCCCCCCTTGTAGTGCCTAGATCTCTGTTTTGTTAGCATAATCCTACTTCCTAGAAACACAGTCCCATAAGCGGAAGAGTTCAATCGATAGTCCCAGTTTCTGTCCCATTTCTGGCACAAGCGGAAGACAGTTCAATCGGTAGCCGCAGTCTCTGTCGACAAGCGGGGGTGCTGAAGGAGCCATGACCACTTCGGCTCCTTCGACCTTGTCCCGAGCAACAGCAAGGTCTTTTAGAAATGCCGGCATCCCGAGTCCGACTCTTCCGAAAAGCCTCTCCCCTGCAAGCAGCTACACCGGTAGACGGACCTCCAGCGGTCGCTACGTGCCTCTCTCAAGAGACGACTTCGATGCCTCAGGGCACCTCAGTGAGATGGATTATACCGTTCACATCCCCGCAACTCCTGATAACCAGCCTATGGCTGCCGTGGATCCCAACATCGTCGAGAAGGCGGAGGAGCAGGTTGTCTCTGATACTATGTTTACCGGCGGGTTTAACAGTATGACGAGAGGTCGTGTGCTTCAAAAGATGACAGACGTGGACGCCACCCACCCACAGATGGCTGGTGCTCGGGGGAGGGTTTGCTCTATAGAAGGCTGCGATGGCAAAGTAATCCGGGATGAAAGAGGCACGGAAATCTTGCCTTGCGACTGCAAGTTTACAATTTGTCGCGATTGCTATCTAGACGCCCTGAAGTCTGGTGGTATTTGCCCTGGCTGCAAGGAGCCATACAAGCAGGCGGACTTAGATGAGCCTCTAGGTGAATCAGGTAGCCCTCTTTTTCTCCCTGCTGTGGAACCAAGGATGGACCGTCGGCTGTCTCTGGTCAAGTCGAGCAAGTCGCAGATGTTAATGTCTGCCCAAAATTATGACTTCGATCACACTCGCTGGTTATACGAAACTAAGGGCACTTATGGCTATGGAAATGCTCTGAAGCCTCAGGAAGGGTACGATGGGGAAGAAAGTTTCGCGAGCGCTCTTCCAGATTTTAAGGAAAAGATGAGTCGGCCACTTGCTCGAGAAGTGAAAATTCCTGCTGCCATTCTGAGCCCTTACAGGTGAAGCTTCTTGTTTTTCGCCAAGAACTAATGTAATTTAAGTAGGTTATGTTCCACAGGCAAGAACTTCACCAAAAGTTTTTCTCGATCTATAGCTAATTGCTGTGCCTGTCTGCAGGTTGATCGTGCTGCTTAGACTGGCTGCTCTCGTGCTTTTCCTTGCTTGGCGAGTGAAGAATCCTAACACGGATGCAATGTGGCTTTGGGGAATGTCCGTTGTCTGTGAGATTTGGTTCGCAATATCTTGGATCTTGGATCAGCTACCCAAACTTATGCCTATCAATCGGGCCACTGATTTGGAATGCCTCAAGGATAAGTTCGAGCGGCAGAGCCCGGACAATCCGCTGGGAAGGTCCGATCTGCCTGGTGTCGATTTTTTCGTTTCTACAGCTGATCCAGAGAAAGAGCCGCCTCTAGTGACAGCCAACACCGTATTGTCGATTCTCGCTGTTGATTATCCAGTAGAGAAGTTGGCATGCTACATCTCTGACGATGGTGGGGCGCTCCTCACTTTCGAAGCTTTGGCGGAGGCTGCCAGCTATGCCAGGATTTGGGTGCCGTTCTGCCGTAAGCACTCCATCGAACCCCGTAACCCTGAGAGCTACTTCAATTTGAAAGCTGATCCCACCAGGAACAAAGTTCGAACGGACTTTGTGAAAGATCGTCGAAGGGTGAAAAGAGAGTACGACGAATTTAAGGTGCGGATCAACAGCTTGCCGGATGTGATTCGAAGGCGCTCGGATGCCTGCAACGCTCGCGAAGAGATTAAGGCCAAACGGGCTCAAATGGATCGTGGACGCGATTTGGGGGAGCCCTTAAATGTTCCAAAGGCAACCTGGATGGCCGATGGAACTCACTGGCCAGGGACTTGGACAACTGCAGCTAAAGATAATGGCCGTGGCGACCATGCTGGAATCATTCAGGTAACTATGCGCGTCCCGGTTTTCTTGTACTCTACGTCAAGTGTAGTAGTAGTATCTTCGAGGTATTGAGTTACCCGATTCCTCGCATTTTGCACGAGCAGGGCCGTTTGGGTCCAATGGAGTTTTTACCCTCTGCCCTGCCGTGTCTTGCCCGTTGGGATTGCCATCCTTTCTGCTCAATAGCTCAGAAGATAAGAAAATTCAAACGACTGAAAACACCTTGCCCGTCTGTGTCGTTGACGCAACGACGAGTGCTGCAAGATTTCAAAATTCGTCTTCGGTAGTAGATACCGCATTTCCCTATTGCGGCGTTGATTACTTTGAGCAAGTGTAGTTACTCGGTGGGTGGTTGTGTGGCAGGTGATGCTGAGGCCGCCAAGCATCGATCCGCTTCTGGGCGAAGCAGACGAGGAGACGACCATGGACTTGACAGAAGTGGACATCCGGCTGCCGATGCTGGTATATGTCTCGAGGGAGAAGAGACCAGGTTACGACCACAACAAGAAGGCAGGCGCCATGAACGCGCTGGTGCGAGCGTCGGCCATAATGTCCAACGGACCCTTCATTCTGAATTTGGACTGCGACCACTACGTCTACAACTCACAGGCGGTGAGGGAAGGGATGTGCTTCATGATGGGGCGAGACGGCGAGCAGGTGTGCTACGTGCAATTTCCGCAGAGGTTCGAGGGCATCGACCCCAACGACAGATATGCCAACCACAACACCGTCTTCTTTGACGGCAACATGAGGGCTCTCGACGGCCTCCAGGGCCCCATGTACGTGGGCACCGGCTGCATGTTCAGACGCGTGGCTCTCTACGGCATGGATCCGCCGCCCTCCTCCACTTCGCAAGACGGAGGGGGGTCATGCGGTGCTTGTTGTTGCGCCCCTCGCACCCGCACGCTCCATGACCCCGAGGCTGAGGACGCAGGCCTCATGGAGTCACAGCTGCTTCCCAAGCGATTCGGCGGGTCCGATGTGCTTCTGGCGTCCATTCCGGTGGCGGAGTTCCAAGGGCGCCCCATGGCCTCGCAGCCTGGTGTGCGGCACGGGCGTCCCCCAGGGGCGTTGACAGCGGAGCGGGAGCCGCTGACCACCGCCATGTTGGCGGAAGCGGTGACCGCTATCTCCTGCTGGTACGAGGACAAAACAGCTTGGGGCGACAGCGTGGGGTGGATTTACGGGTCAGTGACAGAGGATGTGGTGACGGGGTACCGCATGCACTGCCGCGGGTGGCGGTCAGTGTATTGCGTGACAAAGCGGGACGCGTTCCGCGGGAGCGCTCCCATCAACCTGACGGACCGGTTGCAGCAGGTGCTGCGGTGGGCAACGGGGTCCGTGGAGATCTTCTTCTCGCGCAACAATGGGTTGCTGGCCGGGCCTCGCATGAAGCTGCTGCAGCGCGTCGCCTACCTCAACGTCGGCATCTACCCGTTCACCTCCATCTTCCTCATCGTCTATTGCTTCTTGCCCGCCCTTTCCCTCTTCAGCAACCAGTTCATCGTCCAAACCCTCAGCACCGCCTTCCTCATCTACCTCCTCGTCATCACTCTCACCCTCTGCGCCCTCGCCGTGCTCGAAGTCAAGTGGTCCGGTATCACCCTCGAAGAATGGTGGAGAAACGAGCAGTTCTGGCTTATCGGAGGCACCAGCGCCCACCTCGCCGCCGTGCTGCAAGGCCTTCTCAAGGTGGTCGCAGGCATCGACATCTCCTTCACTCTCACCTCCAAGTCTGTCGAGGATGAAGACGATGAATTCGCCGAACTCTATGTCGTTAAGTGGACCTCGCTCATGATCCCTCCCCTCACCATTATGATGGTCAATCTCATTGCCATTGCCGTTGCTATTGCCAGAACCATCTACAGCTCTTCTCCGCAGTGGAGTAAGCTTCTCGGCGGTGTCTTCTTCAGCATCTGGGTGTTACTTCACCTCTATCCTTTCGCCAAGGGCTTGATGGGTAGGCGTGGTCGCACTCCGACCATCATTTGGGTCTGGGCAGGTCTTTTGGCTATTACCATCTCGCTACTCTGGGTTGCCATCAGCAATCCTCAAGGCAGCGTCACCAGCCAGTTTCAGCTCTAATTAATAAGCGGTGGAACAGCGATTTCGTCTTCTGTCCCGAATTCTACCGTACTCTCTGATCGGCAAAGAGCATCGTGAGTAAATTGTGATACCAACATTCTTTCATTATTTGCAATTGCTTGTACACCATTTTCGATTCCCGTTTCCTACCCTTGCATGCCGTCATTGCACCGAAGATAGTGAGCTGCTTCGTAACCGTTGACTGTGACGAGCTGAAGCGCCAGTCGGGAACGAGGCCTACTGAGGTCTCTGTAAACATGTTTTGTATCGAAGAGCGAGGCGTCGTTTTATCTAAACTCAAATTACACTCTCTCTTTCTCTCTCTCTCCCCTATCTATTGAGTCAATTTATGCTCTCTGTCCAATCTCAATGGAGTGAATTTAAGGCCCCATCCGCCGCCACCCAAAGAAATGAAAGGCCCTGTTAAAACTTTTTAGAAGGTTCTGATTCGAAAGGGAGGAGGAAATTTGATGCTACCATTTATTATTCAGATAATGGATAGCCATCTGCTCTGTGAAGTTCTACGTCCCATGAAACTGAGTCGATGTTGAACTTGCACTGGCGAGTTGCAACCTAGTTATCAAAAGGATGAGTACGTGAAGTTCCCATCACCAATGTTGAACCTACTTTAAGTGGCAAGTTGCAACCTAGTCACCAAAAATATCAGTCCCTTTTTCTGCGATACAAGAACAGCATGGCGGGAAAGGAGGGGCGAGTCTTCTCATTGTAATCTTCTCGGATGGAAAAGTGGAAAAGCTGAGCATGTAACTGGGGCCTAGTCATAGCCTTCATGTAATACGACACACCCCAAATAAAAGTAATTGAGGGTCCGCCATAGTATCTAAATAGTCCTCCCAGTTGTATTGGCGGTCTTGTGAAGTCCTTATAGCAGCACAGCTCCTCTTCCGCCCAGTGGCATATGGATATACTTCAATGATGTCTTGCCTTTCTTGTTAAATGCTGGCAGCAGCTCAGCTCTTTCTTAGCACACGGACATTGTTTTTCATATAACATGGACTTCTTTTTTCGTATCTCAGTTACAAGTTGCCACAACGACAAATTATGGGGGCATCTCACCAGAGACGGGGATTAACGTGTCGAGAATGTATGGCAGCGGTCTATGTTTTCTTGTTTTGTGTGGAAGTTAAAGTCCAAGACAAGCATGTAATTCATGATCGTACTTTGTACGCTTTCTTTTGTGACAGATTACCCACAGTACTCGTGAATATAAAGAAGAGTTTGAGTACCTACATGTCCCAGGGCTGGTGGCCACCACTTTATTGATTGTTGGACTGACTACAAAGAGCCATCATACTTCTCCCCTTACAAAAAAGAAGGTTTTCGTATGAGTAACTTGTGCGTGAACCTGAGTAACGAGGACCCAACCATCTGTCTAGACAGTCTGTGAAACGTTGAGTCATTTGAAACATTTGTGATTCAGTCTTCATTTGCTGTGAACAATTCTGATTTTTATGATTTATTGTGGCCTCATCACAACTGATTCTTGCTAAAGAATTGCATACCATTGTTGAGCATCTTGAATTTACCTTGGTAAGCACAAAGAACATACAGTATCCATTTGTTGCAATCTTGTGTGCAGGGGACATAGTGGTTTTATTCATCATTTGTTTGCACATGATGTGCACTGGTTGAGTCTGAGTTGCTCCTAGATGTTACCTCGATCTCAGAGATTTATTTGCAGTTGTATCTCTGGAACTCTCTCCCCCACAGGTTTTAGCTCTTTGATGTGATATTCAGTGGGTCAGCCAGTCTCCAGCATCAGCCTCATCAGCAGCAGCACTCCATCCATTAGCCTTTAGAACCTTCAACAAGCTTCCAGTCCCCTCACTCACAAACGAACCAAGCATCTCGCGTGCCTACAGCCCTTCCCAGCCGCTTCAAGAAAGGTAGTTTTCATGCCTCATACATTGCTATCAGAGCCTCAAAACCATTTCTCCTTAAGGTTGAGGAGCAATAGTGGAGGCATGGGTAGGGAGTGGGGAGTTATGGGTAATCTCTCCATGACAACATGAACTGGTAGAAGCAAAGCGATGCCATGTGGTATTTTAGGGGTGAGTGATATTAGGTGTGCACAACACAAGTGCACAAAAAGCAGAGACATAACCAGAAACAATGAAGGAATATCAGCAAAAGAAAAGGCTTTCAAGGCACTCAGAAACAAAAAAAGGAGAATAATTTGAGAGCATGTAACTCGAGGGGGACTATAAAATCCTTCGAAAACATCCATATGAAAGGATTTCAAAAAAGGGATTGACAAGAAAAAAAACTGATCTAGCCAAGTGGAGGCAAGAAGTTTTTAAAACATTTTCTATGCAAAGGAGTTTCAAAAAGGGAGAGGGTAGAAAGATTTAGTAGCTTTTTTGAAAGATATTTTTGAGAGAAGTATAAGACGGAAGAATCTTTGCAGCCCTCAACCTCAGATTCCTATTCGTAGGTTAGTCAGCTTAGGAGTAGACATCTTTGGAGACCTCAACCTCTCAATCCTACCTCCCAAATAATCTATCCTACCTCCCAAATAATCTATGTTATTTACAATATTCATAATAGTATGCTTTATGTAGGTTAAACTGATCGTATTGCTTCTTTGTTTTCAAGAGCATATTAGGCGAGCTAGGAAAGCTCATTGAAAAGATCCTTTTGGAGCCTTTATATGCAGCAATGGCAAAATGTGCTTTTGAATCCTTTCATCGTTTCCCTATCGACCAAATGGAAAGGAGAATTTGTTAACTTGCAAGAATTTCTTGGCAGCTAGGCCCCAAGAGCTTTTTTGGATAAGAACCATACATATCTTCTTTTGTAGAGGTTTTAATTTAGTTGGGAGGTCAGCTCATCACAAGTTAGTCAAAAGCAGCCTATGGAGATTCAAGGGGATCCCATTCATTGAGGCTACATCGATGATATTTGCGATGGCCTTCGTGGCCACTACCTTGGGTGTGGCTGAGCACATGATCTCGAGAGGGCATGGCGGGTGGGGAGAGACCCCAACTGAGAGCAGCCCTTTATTATATGGTTCCATGATGCTCATGCATGACTCTCGGATTTACGGCAAGACTAAGAATGTTTCTCTTTATTATTGTAATCCCTCTTATTTCTCCCCATTCCCTTGAAGATGATAGTAGATAGCATTGCATCTACTTCTAGCCCAATGCATCACATTTCTTGTGATTTTCCTATTAGAAACATTGCATCTTCTTCTAGACCGATGTACCACATTCCTTGAGATTCCCCTTACTCCTCAAATTAGAGAATTTTTGCTTATAGAGACAATAAGACAATAAGAGACTTATGGTTTTTGGGTAAGTTTTGCTATTAAAGTTTTTGAAAGATATCATATTAATGTCTTTTTTAACTTCTATATTATCTTCAAAAATTCTCTCATAAGGGTGTTCATTTTAGAAGTTAACATTGCATTCAGTAGAAAGTATTGTTAGAGAAGCTTGTAAGTCTCATGTTCTTAGTCTTAAAGTGCTACCATTTTAAGAAAAGAGCTTATGATTACAATATTTACCTCTCCTAGTCTTTCATAAGATAGGTGTAAATTCTATATTGAAGTCGTCTCAAGTTATGAGTGCTCTTACTAGTTGGGTTAGAGGAGTTGGAAAGCATCCTCTGATTTCTTGGAAATACATGAAAACATTAATACAAAAGGCCTTCAATTATGCAAAAGAAACCTTACAATGTGCAAAAAGCCATTCTTAGTAGCCCTTATTGTTGCACTAGTAAAAAAATTTCTCCTTTCATTGATAGCTCTTTAGGACATGTAGTTATTGCTAATACTTTTGTTCTTCCTATACTCTTTCTAAGGGAGCTTTTGTTAAAACACACAAAATTTTGACTTTCTTCTTCCAAGGCTTCGTAGCCAATGTTGTACGTTCTTAGGGGAGGTGGGTATGATGTGGTGGGTATTTAATTCTCTCTCTCTCTCTCTCTCTCTCACACACACACACACACACACACACACACACACACATTTCTTTTCAAAGCTTAGTAAGCACTAGATTTACCCAAGAGATTTGGGAATCTTTCAAAACTCAGGTGATAGCTTATGCTTGGGTGTTGATGAGAACATAAGCGTAACTTTGCTTATTAAGTTTTTTTAAATCTCTCATCTACTCAGAACTTTGTTTAAAGTCGCTCCTCTTTTCTTTGTTTGTTTGCTTCATTTACAAAAAATTTAATTTGTAAGATTGGATAGACTCTAGTCTTTTAAAGGTGTATCAAAGAAAGCAAAGGCTTGTAGTTGTTTGGATTGGGATTTCAAAGCTTAGTAAGCACTGGATTTACCCAAGAGATTTGGGAATCTTTCAAAACTCAGGTGATAGCTTATGCTTGGGTGTTGATGAGAACATAAGCGTAGCTTTGCTTATTAAGTTTTTTTAAATCTCTCATCTCCTTAGAACTTTGTTTAAAGTTGCTCCTCTTTTCTTTGTTTGTTTGCTTCATTTACAAAAAATTTGTTTTGTAAGATTGGATAGACTCTAGTCTTTTAAAGGTGTATCAAAGAAAGCAGAGACTTGTAGATGGCTTGCAATCTTCTTTCCTAGCTAAGGTCAACTTAGGAAGGTATGAGGACAAAATCGATCACTTAAACCTCACTTACGGCACAATTAGTTTGAGAGTTTTTCTTTTCTTTGAGGGGGTTTTTTTGTAGAAGAAGATGATAATTGTATACTTGCAAGTTGCCTCTATGCATTTGTTAGGTGAAGTACTGGCCTAATGAATAACAAGCACATGGACCATTATAATACAATCATGGGCTCACTAAGTCGAATTTGGAAGTCTTTAGCATAGACAACCGATCCAAATATTTTGCCTAGTAAGTTTGAAAGCCACTATGCAAATGACTTCACTATGCCATCTAGTTACAAAAGGATGAGGAAGAATAGGCTGAACATGTTCCTCCATCGTGCCTCAGTATATATTGAGTGGTAGCATGGATTTCATGCAGAACTCCAAATTCATGACGAAGTGCTACCCAATGCCCCTCTTAATAAGGATTATTAGGAGTCCATAGCCTTGGGGGTAGTAAGCAAGCAAGACAAAATAACACAACTCTTGTAGATCGTATGTACGGTGATTTCCCCCAATGCGGAGAACATAAAGCCTTGGTGATAGAATGGAGCACTCAAATTCATGACTAAGGCCTACCCTATGCCCTTCTTAATAAGGAGTATCCACTAGCCTTGGGGGTAGTAAGCAAGCCCTTGCAGAGAGAGCAGCAGTTCCCATGCTTGTTAAGACACAATCGAGTAAGTAATTCTGTCATAGTAAATGTTTATGGGTTTCTAAACATTGAAATCGGAAAAGGACCAATAACATACCAAGCAATAAAGAAGGGTTTTAAGATATATTTACTATAAAAGACTAGAGACTTTTAACAAGAGTTTGGAAAGTGTAACAAGAAGGAGACAACTTAGGCTAGACATACATTCAATGGAGGTGAAAAGAGTATGCATAACCTTATGATAGCCTAAATAACCAAATAATCCAAGAAAGTCATGATGATTTAAATAAGTTAACTCTAATGATATTGGAACAAAATACTAGATTTTCAAGGGCTAAGTGCAACACATGTCTAAATCAAAATCTTTACAAAATTTGAGAGAGCATTTTGTTTCAAAAATGATCTATAAATACATGGGATCAAATTGTTGTTATGTTGGTGGTAATTCAAAAGGATGAGGGATTAAAGTAAACATTTGTCAAGAGTGGAAGGGATAGTCTTGCAGTGCCAAGTATCTACTAGTCAAATGAACTCCAGGTACTTGAAGTGCCAAGTATCCCTTTTTAATCATACTATGTTGTGATTGCATCAAAGACATCGAGTTTCTTCCTAACCATAGAGACTATGACAAGCTCAAGGCCACTCAGGAACGAGGACTATTGGGGTCTTTTTAATCATGTTTTGTGCATCAAAGAGCTAGGCTTCTTTCTATCTAAACTCAAATTACTCTCTCTCTCTCTCTCTCTCTCTCTCTCTCTCTCTCTCTCTCTCTCTCTCTCTCTCTCTCTCTCTCTCTCTCTCTCTCTATTTCCCCCTATATCTAAGCTCAACTGAGTCAATTTATGCTCTCTCTATCCAATCTCAATGGAGTCTATTTTAAGGCCCCCACTTGTCGTTGACACCTAAATAAAACAAAGCCCTCTCCACCCTCTTGTCGATTCTTTTTAAAAGGACCAGTTTCGAAAGAAAGGTGGAAATTTGATTCTACCATGTCATTATTTCATCTGCTCTGAAATTATTGTCACCACTTCCCATGAGGTTTTTTAATGCTAAACGTGCAAGTTGCAACCTAGTCATCAAAAGGATCCGTCTGTCACCTTTCGTGAGGAAAGCAACGTTGAACCTGCTCTAAGTGGCAAGTTCAACCTAGTCACCAAAAGGATCAGTCCCTTTTTCTATGGTAGAGAACAATATGACAGGAAGGGATTTAAATGCTGGCAACAACAATTGGCTCTTTTTCAGCACACGGGGAGGTGGACGTTGTTCTTGATATAACATGGACTTCCCAAACATGTCAACCTCATTTGCAATTCATGTTTTCCAGACTGTGGTTTGCAGCTTATAAAAGGTTGCCATTCTTCCATTCACTACCTCTTAGCTAGTCTTCAACGTTAGCCTCATTAGTGATGATAGTGCCTCTAGCAGCCTCTAAGGCCTTCAAGCCTCAAGTGCCAACCATAGTCAAGGATCAAGCATCTTCAATGCCTATAGTTAGCCATATAACATGCAACTAGTGATAGGCTATTCAATCAACTTAGGTTGAGCCTATTTATTGGAGAATAGAACATGTATGAGAAGTGTTTTCAATTAAGGGGAGATTTACAAGAGCAATCTTTTTAATGAGATTTACAAGAGCCTCTTTATAGAGAAATAGACCATGTATGAGAAATATTTTCAACGAGGGAGATTTACAATTCTATGTCTTGAACCTTTGATGTTTACCAAGGCCAACATGAAATAGTAGTAGTTTTGCATAATATTAGTTTTTTGCCTTGTACTAGTCTATGTGTCATTTGATGATTAAACTTGAAGTAAGCATATGTGGATCATATCTATATTTTCCATTAGCTCTCATACTTTTGCACTCAATAGCAAGCTAGAGAGAGCAGTAGTTCCCATGCTTGTTACGACACAATAAAGTAAGTAGTTTTGCTATCACAATCGGCTATGGATTACTTGACATTGAAATAAAAAAAGGACTAATAAGATACCAATCAATAAGGTGAGCAAATATTTATTTTAAAAGACTAGAGACTTTTAAGAGGATTTTGGAATGTTTAACAAGAAGGATACAACTTAGGCGAAGCATACATTCATTCGAAGCGAAAAGAGTATGTATAACCTTATGGTAGCCTAAATTACCAAATCATCCAAGGAATTGCTGATGATTAAAACAAGTGCTCTCTTTAATTATTTTGGAACAAAATTAAGGTTTCTCAGAGTAAGTGCAACATATGGTGTTTAAATCAAAATCTTTGCAAAACTTGAAGAACCAATTTGTCTTTGAAAGTTCAAAAATGATTTCTAAACGTGTGGGATCAAATTGTTGTTAGGTTGGATTTTTTGGCAATTCAACAGGACAAGGGATTGAAGTAAAAATTTCTCACATGAAAACTTAACACAAAGCATTCACAACATGCTTATGCAAACCATGAAAAAAAGGAATGTGGAGTGGAAGGGATAGGCTGGTAGTGCCAAGTACGTACTAGTCAAATGACTAGGATTCTTCGTGATAAACATATTAGCAAGTGGTTCATAATTTGTTTGCATAATATTATTCAATTGTTGATGTGGATGTAGATGGGAGAAGGCCTAAACAAGTGATATCAACTCGTTTCGTTATTAAATAGTTTGTTCATCTTTATTTAAGCTTCTAGCAATGAAATGAATGTGCCTTGAGAAAGTATCAACATCCATTTGTACATGGATTCCTTTTAATTCTAGAAGTACAAGCATTGGCGAGCAAAACAAAAGATCTAAAAAAATATGGGTGTTTTAAAACACAAGTTTGAGGAATTATCTTCTTGAAGAGTCGCAAGATCAGTTCACATCGAGAAAACCAATAAAAAATTATTCCTTTTTCTAAGAGGGCACAAAGTGATCGATAACAAGGGATGGATTTCATCAAACATGCAGCCAAACCTAAAAATCATTGAGCTTGTTTCACATTTGTAGATGTTGTATAACCCTAGAGAATTCACATTAGATTGATGAGTTTCAATCTCTACTTGAGATCTTCCCAAGATCTAGTATGAAAAAGGGCAACATCTAAAGAGACGATCGCAACTCCTTGATTCACTCTACCAACGTTCATGAATCTTTACAATGTTTGAGGAGTTTTTGGCAACCCAAAATTCATAACAATGATTTTGTACAATCTAGAAGAAGCATGGAATGTTATCTTTTGAGCATTTGTTGGTAAAACAAAAAAATGGCAGTAATCGCCAGCAAAATCCAAAGATGCAAAAATTAACAATAATTGCTTGCAAGAAAAAATTAGTAGTAATCACCAGCAAGATCCAAAGAAATGAAATAAGTATAACATCCCCATTGATGTGATGGTTCTTAAGTATCATTTTTTCTACATTTATATGTTTGATGTCAATGTAAAATCTTAAATCCCCTACTTTTACAAGGCATGGTTCAGACACAATCGACTTCAATAGGGGAAACATGTATAAATGGGAGTGATGGTTTCACAACTTTTATCAAGTTTGGCCAACAAAGCAAGTATTCTAGCAACTCCTTAACATCTTAAAATTTTTGTCAATGGCATGAATATTCCAAGACACAAAAAGTACTTGAGAAGAGAATGATGATTTAAAAATTTGGGGGTGAAGCAAAATAGACCCCCCCCTTCCTCTCCTCCCCCCTTTTTGTGACTACCCCATGGTTCATTCTCATAACAACATCCCTAATGCCCACATGCATTACTACCTTGGGCGTACTCTCATGCTTGCGAATAACCCCTTCTCAATGCATGCACATTCTTTAGCCCTCCCTACACTTGCACACCTACAACATCTCCATAGGATGAAATAAGGTTTGAGAATAGTAGTAAAATCCAATTTGAAATTGTATCAATAAACACCTAGCATCAGAGAGAAAAGTTGTTTTACCAAAAGCTTGGATGGAAAGTGAAAATATTATTGATTTGAATGAAGTGAAATGAGACATTCTAAGAAAAATGTAGCTATCTACGATTCCCAAATGGGACTAAAATTTCATCTTCTCACTTGCAACTAGTAGTCCCGATTGGACCATCATCAAGATTTCAAATTGAAAAATTATTATTTTTTGCATTTGGAAATGATCATAGAGGCAAATTAAAAACATGAATACAGATCCATTAGTGAAAGTTTTGACTCAGAAATAATCCCTCATGGCACTCCACATAGGATTGAAGAGGCACATGAATAATGTGCAAAGGATGGTATATGCTGTGTAAAATTATGGATAAGATTTTGAGAAACATATCCTATTGCAAGAAGTAGACACTATATCAAATCTTGTGTCTCCAAGGACAAGGTAAACATTCAATATCCATTAAATTCCTTCTAATTTGCACCATAAAAAATCATTTGTTTATTAAAAGATCTTGCTTTTGCAATTTTAACAACTGGAAAGCGCATCTACAACTTGCTTAGAGTGTCAATTGCCAACTCTATGGTTTTGGAAATTTTAACATTTGGATTCAAATAAGTGCTATCTAATTTAAAATTAGAGATTCAACAAAGCTAACATCTAATAAGGTATTCAATGTCTTGTTCACAGACACTCAACAAAGCTACTAAAGTCTAACACTTCGCTACCTTCCACTTATTAGGGAAGATGGATGACGATGATGATGATGGAGGCAACCTTGATGGGATTTCCCATCTTCATTGTACCCTCACCCATCTTGAACGTGAACTTTGAGTGAAACTTGTACGGGACCTGGGACTAAAGGGATAGCTACAATGAGCTAGGGGACTCTCCTTGTTGAAGACTCTAACTTCTGCCCTCTGATGTCCAAGAAAGACGAACAAGCCCTTTTCAGAGCTCACTTTTAGATGTCTGATGTTGGTGTTTTGACGGAGTATGGCAGACAAGGAGAATACCTATTTGACACCTCAAGCCACTCCCCATCCTATAGCCAAAGGGGACACAATGCCCATGTAGGAGAGGACGTGGAGATGGTAATAGTCCATGACGTGAAAGGGAGCCTAAATACGATAGAGAAGAACAAAGACTCTCCTCCAAAAGAGGCTTGCATGCAGGCAGAGGCGAGCAAGGTGGTGCCAAGGCCTCGTATGATGTAATAGTGGCTTAGACTATTAGAAGAGGATTCTTCTCCCTTCCCGTTAGATCAAGATTTGCTCATCGTGCTCCCTTCCTAAAAGAAAACTCTGGTACCTCCCACACGGGAGGAGAAGGGGATGAGAACATTCCCCCCCACATGGCAGAGAAGGAAGCCCTGGAGAGTCAAGCAACAGCTACCACAAAACCATAGGCCAAGAACTAGGCAGAGAAAACACTCCAAGCCCAAGAGAAATGGTTCAGAGATCGAATGAACAAACGATTGGCAAAACCGTTGTAGTCCAAAAAGAGGAGAAAGGCGCACAAGACCCCCAAACTCATTTTGTAGGCACTGCAGCGGGAGGACACAACCAAGAAAGGAACATGCCAACTTTAGGAAGAGAATGCTCAATCTTGTCGAACAATGATGTTTCCTAATTTAGGTACGCATGTCAATGTTATGCTTGATGAGATGAGCTCCTTCTCGAATCAATGAATTGGCTTACCACACATGCACTTATTGGTTATTTATCAGGAATCAGACCCCACTTGATTGTAATGGAAACCTAGATTTGAGCCAACTGGGTAAGGAAGTAGTGGGTACAAACATTAGATTCCTAAGGAAAAGGTATTTTGTCTTCCTGTTTGAAAGAGCGTATATGGCTGGCTGCAAGAGCCCTACAACATGGATGGTGGACTCTCCAAAATCAACCACTATATCTATCTTGGTGGTCCAACGATTTTTCCCTTGATAACTCAAGGTCTAGAAGAATTCTTATCTGGGTTGATTTGCCAAATCTGCTTTTGTCCCTTTGCAACCAACTTCTTGCATTGTGTAGTGGTCTGGGAAAAGTTCTAGGAGTTTAGACACAGAACTGCATTAACCCGAGGGGGAATCCTCCGGCATGTATATAGATGGACGTAGCTGAAGAACTTCCTAATATTGTTGTCATCCTCAACCAAAATGGGAGGATTTTTAGAGAAGAACAGTTACTCTACAAAAGCTTGCCCAACTCATGTTTCTTGAGTCATGTTGTCAAAAATTGTCCCCAGAAAAAGAATAAGCCGAAATGGCACTCTTGCCCTCCTCCAAATCCCCCAGTGGCTTCAATAAAGAATTGGGTTCCCGAGGTGCCTACCTCGAGTAAAAGCCCGGAGGGGCCTGTAGTGAAAGGGGGATCTCCCTCCAATCCCAAATTTTCTTTTGATCAGGGAATGATAAAGATCCGCCCTTTTGTTACCAACTAAGGATTCTTTTGAAGCTCTAGCAGATGATGAAACTGTAGAATGAATGAAGGAGAATCAGGACAATATGTAGGATATTGAAGTTAAGCTGAGATGGTCCAGGGACTTTGAGGAAGACATAAACAGGACTGATAAGATGGCCATAGAATCTGTGAAGGGCTCTGACTCTAAGGAAGAGTTGCTCTCAAGGGGAGAGAGATGTTACAATACAAGGGAAAACTTTTATTACTATTCAAAACAAGAGGAGACAATTCAAGATAGCAAGCCCTCGAGGAGGAGGAGTAACTATTCTTAGTTGTTAAGTTTCATATTTTGCCTAGAGGTTGTGTTGGTTCTATGAAGAATCTTATGAGATTTTGAGAATGTATAAAGGATGATATGTAAATAATATAATGCAACCTTTTTCTGCTCAAAAGAAAAAAAAGTATAACACTTCTCTAAATGAGATGAAAGCACCTATTGGCTCTCACCTAATTCCTCCATTAGTTTTCTCATCTATACTTCCCATTTGTCTATATTAAAGACATATATCCCATATATCCAACGTTACTTGAGGAGAAATTTACTTCTCAATGGTCCAATTAGCTGTTTTGTTAATTGAAAAGGTGGCATAGCCCAATTCAAAGGGATAGTTTAATTGAGCTAACATTGAAGAGATATCTTTAAATTTTAATGAGAACTTGTGACTTGAAGTCAAGACATCAATTATCCGCTCATAGGTGCTTTCCATTTGGCTTAATAAGATGTTGTGGAAGAAGTAAATAGTTAAAATTTTGTGTGATTAATCGTAACGATAAAAGATTAAGCCATAATCTTGCATGAATTTGCTCTCTTTGCCCTTGTATAATTGGAATATCTCCATCGTTTTACCTTAAAAATCAATTGAATTCTTCCATTGAAAAAAATAACCCTTTCAAATCAATTGAATTCTTCCATTGAAAAAAATAACCCTTTCAAGCGAGCTTTTTTGCTTAAGTAAAGTTACATTTATGGAATGATTTGTTGGGATTAAGGGCCTTAGAATAGGAAGATGGGCTAATGCAGGAAGTAATCAGGGAGCAATAATTGAACAAGATTCATGTTCCAAATTTAAAATCTCATAAAATACTTGGAGGCAATGAGAATTCAAATTGCCAGGAACGTTGCGTTGCGTGCTGTGTTGTGACAAAGCTATGGCGATGCCGAAATACGACCCAGAAGCCCTCATCCGCATGCACGATGAATTCATTCCCACGCTTCGGAACTCCTCTGAAGCCTCCTGCATGGACGACCTCGACTCTCTTCTCTCGCGCTTCACCTCGACTTGCGAAGAAGCTCGCGTGCAGCTCCTCTCCCACATCGAAGGCAAGAGCCCTCAGCTCCTGGACTCTGTTTCGGTTTTCTTGACTGGCGCAATGAGTTCTCAAGCTAGCCTTGTCGCCAGATTCGCAGAAAAAGGTGTCCGCAGCAGAAAAGACTTTGCAGGAAGCTCGTGAGAAGGATGAGGCGGAGGTTTCGGTGGAGGCCCTTCGGAGTAATCTAGAAAGTCTTCTCCATCGGCAAAGTCTGCTAAGAGAAGAAGAGAGATAAGTTTTGAAACTTTTGCCACCATTATATCGAAAAATTCCTCAAGGTTGAGTTTTGACTCTGTTTTTTGGGTATTTTTGCATTTGAACACAAGCGACGCAGACTGTTTGGAAGCTTTGCACGAGCGCCGTCAATCTTTGCAGGACTGTAGGGAGGCATTGAGGAAGGCTGAATCAGAATTGCAGCGCAATCGGTACTCTTTCAACTACCATCTCTGTTATTTGGACTTCCATGTAACCTGAAACCTTAAATCAATATAAGATCATGCATCCACTACCATAGAAGGTCCGGATACCATGTCAAAACAAGCGAGTGCTGCAGCCGAAGACTTCCCCGAGATAATACGAGAGAACATTCAGATGTATAGCCAAAAAGAATATGTATTAATGTAGAAACCAAATACAATGCATGAACTGACACCTACAGCATACTGTCACTGAGATAAGGCACCAAAACCGGCCTTATATTCTGTATCTTCTGCTGTACACTCCTCTCTGCTATGTGCCTTCATTTATTAGGCTGCAGTAGCTACAAGGATGAGCTTCTCTGCCCACCTCACAAACATTTGCTCTTCTACCTGGGTATAGATCTACATAATCTGTGTGCCCGGGAAGGCCTTCAGACTGAAATACTTGCAAACGCCCCTTTTATAGGCCTCTAGGCCCCTAGATCTGGTCTGTAAGGGAGACCACCATAAACAAGGGCTGAGTCTGTAAAGGAGACTGTCTGCCCCATATGCAGGCCCGAGTGGGTCAGCTGCTGTCCTGCCAATGTGGCAGGTCGACCTGAGTCTGCTGATGGCCGAAGGCCTATAGAATGGCCCAGTCCCTCATTTTGGCTGCTCTTGTTTTAGTCTTTCGCAGCCCTTTGGCCCTCTATATAAGCTCATGGCTGGGCTATTTCCAGCCTCATAGACAACCCTAAATGTGGGCTTAATGCCAGCCCATAGTGCTGACCAGGGTCGACCATGTGGCTGCCATAAAAACAAGCCAAGAAGGGCTGTTCTCTGCTGTCCATGTGGCAGCCAGTAGCAGAGCCCTCTCTTTTTCATCCCATGCTGCATGTCATCTGCCTTGTGTTACTTAAAGGAAGTACTAGCAAGGTTTACCATGACTGGACCCAAACAAATCACATTGAAACGCAAGAGGCACCTGCATTACCCGCATTTTTTTTTCTGGTCGTCTATTGGTTTGGCAGATTTATTTATTTTGGATCTTCTGCAGTGATTGGCTCAGCACCTCAGGAGACTTCACTCTCAGCTTGTGGCAAATGACTATGGCTTCCAACGTGAAGATAAAAGGACTTCTTTGAAGGGGATTTTTCCGCAGAGGATAAAGTTGGTGTCAGCCCAGAAATTCAGAAAAATACTGAAACAGGACATGTGCTAAAGTGGATAGCATACCTTCAAAGAATTCCAATGAGGGCATCCAGGTTACTGATAATGATATGCAGCAGCTTCTTTATAGTTTTGAGGTCCTCCTCCAGGTCTCCCACCAAAATGGGATGTAGATGATACTGTACAGTTGGAACTAGGTGCAAACCAATTAAGAAATCTCCTTAAAGATTGTCTCAATCTGAAAGGGAGGAAGTTGCAGCTCAAGTGCAAGACTTGTTGGACAAAAGTCTTCATTACTAACAGCCAGTTACCATTTTCTTCTCTATTGCTTTTAGTGAAGGATAGAGATGGCACTTTCAGGCTGTGCATTGATTAGAAAGAGTTGAACAAAGACCCTCAAAATTAGATTTCCTATATCTAGAGTTGATCTCCTAGATGAGCTTCAAGATGCTAGGCATTTCAGTAAGACTGCAAAGGGCTGGATATTATCAAATCAGAATTAAGGAGGGTGATTAAAACAGCTTTTAGAACTGAGAGGGCATCATGAACTTAGCATCACGCCTTTTGGCCTCAATAATGCCCCATCTACATTTCAGTATCTCATGAATAAGATCCTCAGTCCCTACTTGTTTAAGTTTGTCCTTTTATTCTTTAATGATATACTCATTATAGTAAGGACAAGCAAGAACATTTGATGCACTTGGCTCAAGCTTTGGAGTTGTTGAGGTTGCGAAAGTTGTATGCCAAGCCCTGCAATATTCAGCCAGCCATAGAATGAATGTGACTGGCGGGTTTTGGTGTCTTGAAAGCTTGGAAAGGATGTGTTATGCTCTAGCCGAGATAGCATGACCTCGGAAAGATCGGTGGGCATTTTCTCTTAGATGACCGACTTTTGTAATATTTTATGTGCGTAAATAAAATGGTCAAGGGAAGTAACTGCCAAGGTCTTAGGTGAGGGTGTATTGGCATCGACTAGGTGGTTCTGAGTGCTCAGACCTAGATGCACCTAAATGTGTAAAAATGCCAAGGGGCGAATGTATTAATTGTGCCCCAAGAGAGGGGTAAATGGTGTACCAAGCTAAAGGTCTAGAATGATGACATGTGGCAGAGGGAACCATCTAGGGAACTGAGGGCTTGTGGATAGGCATGAAGGAAATAAAGTTACGTATCTTTGTGATGCATGCAATCCATAAGATAGGCTGGGAGGAAAAATACGATGCTAGCACCTGTGAATTTCATCCGTGAATCGACAGAAACCAGAGAGATTAGTTAGTGTACGTATCATTTGGTATCAGAGCCAGGTTAGCGTTTAGGCTAGACGAGGGGACTCATACGAGTTACGTATCAAGAAGGCGCAGGACATATTGGGCGTGTGAGGCGAACGACGTGTGTTTTAGGTGGCTCTGTTCGTGCAAGCTTCCGTTGATGGATTCGCTACAGGAGAGCAGGAGCAGGTACAGCTGCAGGCTTGTAAGCTGTCGCAAGGCAAGGTTCTCGTAGGCAGGTGATAGAAGAGCAGGCTGATTCTGTTGCGTGGGACTACGTCTAAGAGACCTGGGAAATTAGAGAAGGCGTGGCGATGGGCGACGCACGGGCAGCGTTGATGTTGGCAAATGGTGTGAAGCTGTGAAACTCCTCAACAGTTGGGGCGGATTGGTGTTTAACGCCTGCAAGTGAACTCGAGCATGCGTACTTGAAAACGGCTAGGGAAAAGATTGACTTTTATGGTTGATTTGTAGCCGGTTAGAATCGATATCCCAAACATCAGAACACAACGGCCCGTCTCGAGTCTTCATCTTTGGAATGTATGGCTTAGCCGGGACTGGGAAATCTACCCGTTGTAAGAGCCTTGGCGATCAATTTTTGGGTTGAGTTTTCGGGTAGAGCAATATATTTGCTCCCTCCAAGACCCACCTTTGGTGACCTTGTCGAGAAACTGAAGGAGCTGTTGCTGAGTAGTCTCAATCGTCTGGAAAATCTCTTGTTCGTATCAGATTGGAGGCAGCTCCTCAAAGCAGTAAATAGCGTATCATTCCGAAACAGAGAGCAGGCTTCGGGACATCTACGTTACGTGGAGTTTCCAGGAAGCATTATTTTTTCCTTGATATAAATTTTAGTTTCCAGTTTGCAGTCGATTTATTCTTGTACAGGAGAGTTTATAGTTGATTTATTCCTATACAGCAAAAGGAAATTCGAAGTGAAAAAAAAAAAACTATTTTCCCTTTTGAAACAATGGAGGTAGAGGGACAGGATTCCGGGGTAAATCCTGGTGAATCTAGAGCGCAGTATACATGACAAGTGTCCCATCACACAACACCTACTCTGGTGGGTTGGATTTCTATACTAGAAGATGCTTTACAACAGATCATGAACCAGCAACTTCAAGTGAACGTTGGTCAAAATGAAATTAGAGAGATGGTGCAAGCCTTGTCAGCTAGACCATCTAGAAATGAAAAGGGCAAAGCTCCAGCAGAGCTAGAGCCTAGTATATACTTGTCGGAACGTGCGAAGGTCAAGGTACCTAATATTGCCAACTATAGACCGGAAAAGTACACTGGTTGGATGATCGAGCGCAGTTCTGATGTGATCGAGGTTTGGTTACACAAGTGGGAAGAAGCCTTTGCCATTTGTGAAATCAGATCTGATCTAAAGAAAATCCGCGAGACCACTCACCTGTTTATTGAGGCAGCGGATAGATGGTGGATAAAGCAACAGAAAGATCAAGTTGCCCCTACCACTTGGGAAGGGTTTAAGGCTGAATTTAAGAAACACTTCCTTCCACCTGACGAAGAGTCCCGAGCTTGGGATGCTTATAGAAACCTTCGCCAGAGGAATTTGTCGGTGGTAGAGTACACTGACAAGTTCAAGGAATGTGTTATGAAAATATTAGACCCTCTCCCTATGTTGGTTCAGTTGAAAGACTATATCTATGGACTGAACGACAAGATTGAAATGGAAGTTCGGGCTAAATATGTGACTACATTAGATGAATCTATTGCAGTAGCCCTGAACTACGAGGATGCCAGAGGCAGACCTAGTGGGTTTGTGCAGGCAGGGACTCAGCATGAGTACTCGAGAAAAGAGGGATTTCAGAGGAAATGGACTTCAAAGACAAGTGTCTCGCAGCCAAGTGGCCAAACCAAGCAGGTGAAGCCGGTTGAGGGACAAGCAAAGACAAGTACCACCGTTGGGGTGAAAAGAAAAGTAACTCCAATGGCAGCCCGGGCTTAGTCAAAGTCCTTGTTGATCCCTGAGCAAAAAGAGAAAGCTAGAAAAGAAGGATTGTGCTTCAGCTGCCTTCAGCGACATCAGTGGAAAGATTGTCCACTAAACAAAGACCGTCGCACGGCCAATATGATAATATCTAAATGCGACGCGGAAATGCAGGAGAGTCCCAATGCGGAACATATGCAGATGCAATTGGCGGGGCCTTCTCAGAGGTTAGTACCTGTGTTGTTAAGTGTGTCTGTTACTAAGTTAGTAAGCGGTGCACCTGATAACATCCTTTCAAAGCCCGCAGCAACAGGGTATACGGTTTTCGATGAGCCCGAGTTAATTAAAATGAAAGGAAAAGTAGCCAATCATGATGTGATTGTGTTGTTCGACTCAACACACAATATAATTAAGTCAAAGCTTATTAGGAGGCTCAAGTTGAAAACTAGTCCGCCGTCTGACTATGCTTATATGGTCAGGATGGCGGACGGAAGTTCAACTGAAGTATGGGACCAAAGGGTTATCCAGTTGGAACTTCGAATACAGGACTATGTTGAGAAGCTGGACTTTGAATTGACCAGGCTAGCTCACGCAGATATAGCCCTAGGCATGGCTTGGCATTTTTGGAAAAATCTAGCCATTGATTGGAAAAAGCATATTTACCAGTTCAAGATGAACGGGGTAGAATATGTTTTGTGAGGTGAAAAGCATTTACCTCGAGGACCATTGATTTCAGCCATGGAAATTCGGAAGACCCCGAAAGAGTTTCTGTGTCTGTGTATAGCATCGGTAGAGTCGATTGATGATGCATCAACTAGCACTGAGGCTACCCAAGATGGGAAAATGGCTGAGTTGGCTAAAAAGATATCGGAGAAGTTCTCTAATTGTTTTAGGGATGAGTTACCTTATGGGTTACCTCCAAAGCGAAATGTTCAACATAAAATTGAGCTTATCTCGGGGGCAGAACCTGTAATTAGACCTCCTTATAGATTAAGCTTTACAGAAGAAGCTGAGGTGCGAAGACAATTGGAAGAATACCTCAAGCTAGGGCAGATTCAACCCAGTTTTTCACCTTTTGCTTCCCCAGTGATATTAAAGAGGAAGAAAGATGATACTTTTTGTCTCTGTATAGATTATAGAGCATTGAATAATATCACTATTAAGCACAGGTATCCGATGGCTCGGATTGATGATTTGCTAGATGCATTGCATGGAGCCGTAATTTTCAGTAAGATAGATCTTAAGTGTGGCTACCATCAGATCTGTATTAGAGCCGAGGATGTGCATAAAACCGCTTTAGAAGCAGGTTTGGTCATTATGAGTTTTTGGTAATGCCCTTTGGACTTACCAATGCTCCAGCTACATTCGTCATGCTTATGAACAATTTACTACGTCCGTATATCGGAAAGTTTGTAGTACATTTTTCAGTAAAAGTATTACTGAGCATCGCGAACACTTAAGAATAGTGTTCAGTACTTTGAGGAAAGCCAGTCTTTATGTAAATAAAAAGAAAACTATACTGTGTATGGTTAGACTTAAATATTTAGGATTCATAATTACTTCAGAGGGGGTAGAAATGAATCCAAAGAAAGTGGCTGCGATACTGACTTGGCCAATCCCTTAGAGTCTGACCGCTTTGCGATCATTCTTGGGATTTGTCCAATTTTATCGAGGCATATCAAAGGATATTCCGAAATAGTATCGCCTTTGACTGATCTGATCTCAAATAAAGTACCTTTTATATGGGGATAGAATCAACAGGAAAGTTTTAACACCATAAAACAAGCTGTGGTCACAGGACCGATGTTAAAAATAGTTGAGTCCTAGAAACCGTTGTTCCTGGAAACCGATGCAAGTGGCATTGCGGTAGGAGCAGTTCTCCTCCAAGAGGGAAGACCAGTAGCCTTTGAAAGCAAGAAGCTTTCTCCCTCTCAACGGAATTGACCAACTCATGAATTAGAGTTGTATGCTGTTGTTCATGCTTTGAAAACATGGCGACATTATTTGTATGGATCATAGTTTTATGTGGATGTTGATCATGATACTCTGAAACATTTTTGTAAATAACCTGACTTGAGAGGCCGCCAAGCTAGGTGGGCAGAACTCATGTAGGAGTTTAATTTGACAATTTGGTACCGAAGAGGAAAAGATAATAAAGTTGCTAATGTGTTGTCACGCATTATGCATAATATGAGTTTCACGGTGTTAGAGAGTGCTCTAATGGCTGAGATTAGAGAAACTCAAAAGGTGGACGAGTTCATCTAGAGCCTATGGCCTAAGGCTCATGTGTTAAAACCCGGGAAAAAGGATGACCTGGCATCCAGAAAAGACCAAACTTATGCAAGATATGCCATAAGGGATGGTATGCTGAAAAGAAATGGCAAGGTAGTAGTACCTAATCAGAATGATCTCAGGCAGAGAGTCATTCGGCAGTGCCATGATAGCCCATGTGCGGGACATCCAGGAGTCGAGAAGACATATGATCTTATGAAGCGAGATTTCTTTTAGCCAAAGATGAAAAAGCATATTCATGAATATGTGACACGTTGTTTTTCGTGTCAGGTAAGTAAGGCGGAACGGGTGAAGCCACCCGCCTTTTACAGCCCTTAGAGATACCACTAAGTAAGTGGGAGAGCATTTCCATGGACTTTATTGTAGGGCTGCCTACGACACAAGGTGGATATGATTCTATCCTTGTGGTGATTGATCGTCTTACCAAGATGGCTCACTTCATTCCAACTAGAGAGTCTGTTAGTGCCCCACAAGTAGCGGATTTGTTTGTTAGACATATATTTCGTCTGCATGGATTACCCAAATCCATAGTGTCAGATAGAGATGTCAAATTTACCAGTCATTTTTGGACTGCGGTGTTTGAGACACTAAGGATTGAGTTGGGAATGAGTAGTGGGGATCATCCAGAAAGGGATGGTCAGACAAAAAGAATCAACCAAATTTTAGAGGATATGCTTAGAGCATATGTGTCATTGAGGCAACATACATGGGACAAGTGGTTGCCATTGTTGGAGTTTGCCTACAATGATAGAAAACATTTCTCTACAGAGTTCAGTCCGTTTGAGTTGAACTATGGTTATAGACCAGCGAATCCAACTATAGTTGGAATATCGCAGAAAGTGCCTTGTGCCGCGAACTTTGTGGTTCAGATGCAGGAGATGCTAGCACTTGAGAGCAAACATCCGCCAAGCTATGGATAGAGCTAAGGTGTATGCGGATGTAAACCGTTCCACTAGAGAATTTAAGGAAGGAGAAAATGTTTTTCTCAGAGTTCCTTCACACTCATCCAGTATGAGTAGTCTTTGATTGCAGAGAGAGTGTGCTAAGTTAGCACCTCGATATTGTGGGCCATGGTTAATTCTAAAAAGAATAGGCAAGGTAGCCTATAAATTAGAATTACCACCGGGATGTAAGGTGCACCCAGTGTTTCATGTTTCTCGTTTAAAAAAATTTTTGCATACATATGACTCACTAATCGAAGGTGTTGTTTTGTTTCAAGAGATAGAGGATAATGCAAGATGCAAACCAACAAGAATCCTGGACCGAGGAACAATGCAAGTGCGCAGTCGAAAGATACCCACGGGTTCATCATCGAGGACGCTAATGCTTGAAGAGGGAAGGAAAGTTACACTCTAGCCGAGATAGCATGACCTCGGAAAGATCGGTGGGCATTTTCTCTTAGATGACCGACTTTTGTAATATTTTATGTGCGTAAATAAAATGGTCAAGGGAAGTAACTGCCAAGGTTCTAGGTGAGGGTGTATTGGCATCGACTAGGTGGTTCTGAGTGCTTAGGCCTAGGTGCACCTAAATGTGTAAAAATGCCAAGGGACAAATGTTTTAATTGTGCCCCAAGAGAGGGGTAAATGGTGTACCAAGCTAAAGGTCTAGAATGATGACATGTGGCAGAGGGAACCATCTAGGGAACTGAGGGCTTGTGGATAGGCATGAAGGAAATAAAGTTACATATCTTTGTGATGCATGCAATCCATAAGATAGGCTGGGAGGAAAAATACGATGCTAGCACCTGTGAATTTCATCCGTGAATCGATAGAAACCAGAGAGATTAGTTAGTATACGTATTAGGATGCTTTTGCCACAAACAGAATTCGGGTTTGGAATTAGGGTTTTGGGTGCCTTTTTAAAAGAGTTAAAGCTTTGTGTAAAATCTTATTTTGAATCCAGATCTTCATCAAATGTAATTTATTAATCTGTGTTGACAACCGAACGGCTCTTCAATTTATTTAAACAGTAGGTTTTTATGCTCTTCTATAATTCAATATGCCCAAGAAACTAGCGTTTTGGCTATATGAAGTTATACTTACCAAAAGCACTACCAGTTTGATCATTATATATCTCAATGTCTACTCTATAATCTGATGGTAATAGATCTATGGGCATTCTTTATAAGACCCTTCCACCTATTAGGTTTGTCATCTTATCTTTGTATCTTCCAAATCTAAGAAAAAATCAGCCCACACCTAAGGCATATTGCATGATTTGTCAGGACACACATAAATAGCATAATTGATGTGATTATTAATAATAGTCCGAAGTCTAAGAGGCTAGAGGACTTATGATGTTTGGGCCTTCACTCTCCACCAAGCTCTCTCCCCTCTCCATATCCCTCTCCACCAAGCAGCCCATCTCCCATCATCCTCTCCCTCCCCATCTCCTTCTCCAACAAGCTCCCTCTCATCCCAGGAGCAGGCATGTCTCATACAAGAGCAGGCTCATGCTATCTGAGACCAAGTTGATCTTATTCAGGGACTTGGACACAAGATCTCACAGCTTCGACAGGAGGTCACTGCTATACGCACAGTCCCAAGGAGCACCCCAGCTGTGGAGGCACAGATTGCGAGCATGCAATCCGCCATCGAGGAGATGGGTCGACGTAGCCAAACGGGAACATGCAAGGGTAACTGTTTCGGCTACCCTCTTGGAGCAGCAGCATAGAGCTAGTAAGGCTCTCAACATCAAAGTATGTGGGATTCCACGCACTGAGGCTACACCGATGGTAGATGCGACGGCCTTGGTAGCCATTACTCTGGGGGTGACTGAGCACAGAATTGAGAGAGCATGGCGGGTAGGGAGAGACCCCAATCGACAACAACCTATGATCATACGGTTCCATGACGCTCATGCATGACGCTCATGCACGACTTTCGGCTTTACGTCGTAGGTCAGTCCTATGAGACCAGCCAACGATCTCCATGGATGCGGACCTCACTCCACTACAGATTGAGGAGAGGTGCTTCCTGTTGCAGCAGCGGGATTAGGCCCGCAAGGAGGTGAAGTGGGTAGTTGTACGAGATGGACGACTCCTTATAGGCCCCCGTCGACACCCACCTCCCCTTCCACATAGGGAGGTGGGGTCTATGAGACTCAGATATCCGAGACCCTATCCTGCATCATTTGGGCTGTCATGGCACTTTACGAGATAGTTTCAGGCGATCTAGGTGGACAGACGAGATCATGAGCACTGTCGGGGTCAAACAAGGGTGTCTATTATCACCTACCTTGTTTGGCCTCTACATTGACAAGCTTGAGACAGTGATGCAAACACAAGGGGGGTAGGTCGCTCTCTTGCGGGCACGTTGATCCGGATATTGCTTTATGCAGATGACGTGGCTCTCTTGTCTTCCTCAGCAGAGGGTCTCCAGAGACACCTTGACGCACTACAGTCCTTTTGTTGAGTCTCATAATTTAAAGGTCAACTTGGGTAAAACCAAGGTTATTATCTTCAATACATCTCAAGCTGTCATGTGCCATGAGGAGTTCGCATTTGATGGGTCATCTGTTGAGGTAGTTTTATCATACACTTATCTTGGGGTTGTCTTTTCCGGACCCATCCTCACTATGAGACCTGCAATGCAGGCACGCTTTGATATGCTTCATTTCCAGACTAGAGAGGTAGTGCTTCCGCTCGCACTTTCAGGATCCACGGACCAAAGGGTTGCTTTTTGACTCCTTGGTCTGTTCAGCGGGGATGTACGATAGCCTATGTTGGGGGCCAGACTTGTTGGATATAGAGTGGGCCAGTGTGGAGCGGCTACATGTTCTCATGTTATCACGGATGATCCGTGGTAAGCCATCCGTTTCTCACCAGATCATTCGAACGGAGTTTGGTCACCCCCATTACAGCTAGATGTTGCATTTCAGGTTATCACGTATCTGGACCGAGTCAGGGAGTATGGGGATTACACCTCTCGGCATAGCAGGCTACCATGGCTAGCACTGTCCTCTTCTATCGCACTATCCCTCTCCATCAAGCTCCCCCTCCATCTCCAATTCTTTCGACATGATATATCTTCAGTTCTTTTGACATGAATCATGATATATCTCCGGTACTTTTGCATGGTGCACCTATGTAGCATGTTTTTCATGTACATCTTCTAAGCATTGAATGTTCGTTCCATAGTTGCCCTCGTTCAATGTATGGAACGATCCGTACGATCCGTACGTTATGTTCCTTTTTAAAAAAACAAAAAACAAAAAAATTAAGGCGTTCGTTTGTTTTGGATGACTGGTTTTGTTATTGGTGGTGGTTCTGCCAAACTGATTTTGGGCCTTCCAAATGACAAGGTTCCATATAAACACTTCTCTCTTGAGTCCTCACTATGATCTCACACTAAGCATCTACCTCCGACTTTGAGTCTCGACTCTCACTTCTCCATCTCCAACAAGTGACGAGGCTCAAGCTGCATCAAGCATCTTCATCTCTCTCCCTCTTTATCTCCATCAAGCACCTATATTACATGTTTGTACAAGTTTTAAAGCTTGTACAAGTACCTACTCCAAAACTCTAAAATCTGTATTTTTTTTTGAGTATCGAACGTACCATAGGACGTACGCCTAAGATTTTTTAGTTCGTTTAGTACCGCACTAATATCGAACAGTACGCATCGAACGTGATTGTACGTGTCAACCATGGTTCGTCCAAGAAAAGCTTACGTGTCTTTTTTTTGTATCGAACGTAAGCTCAAGATTTTTTAGTCCATTTAGTACTGCACTAATATTGAACGGTACGCATTGTATGCAATTGAACGTGTCAATCATGTTCTGAAGATATATGGCCATGCAAGTGCGCCATGTGAAGCCAATAAATGCTCAAAGACAGCAAAAATATAAGCAAAATTTGCCTTTGATCGCTGTAGAAGCTCCCACTCATTGTGTTGGGATGGTCAATTTTCTCATATTTGCCTCGAAAAGTACAACAAAGGTATTGTGTTATGTACAACAAAGGTATTGTGTTATGTGGATATGAGATGATTTAAGAAAGCTTCTTGGTCCTTGGCAAGAAGGGCTAAATGCGGTACATGCAATTGATGGCCTGTCCCTCTTAGTTGTACATATCTTTCTACAATTGCTTATAGATGTCACTTTTTGTACTACATTTTCTATTCCCACAATCACAATGAACTGTTTGATATGTATGTACATCAAATTCCCTTCAACCTTTTACCTAGCCTTCCTTGTTAATGGATATACTCTTTGTATGTACATCACTCCATGTATGAGAAAGGATGCTACAACCAAACTTCTGCCACACTTTCTTGATTATATCGAGAAATGATTCTTGTATCTTTGGGATGCTGTCATCCACAATATCTATGCGAATTCCGATTTCAATTTAAGTCCATGCTAATCCACTTATCAGGGTGAATTGCAGCTAGTACCCATAATCATGCTTTGCCATTGTTGTATATACGCAACATTGAAGAAAGCAATTTCATAGTGATCCTGCCAAACTCAATGTCTATAGTAGCTGTGTCCTTGTGTGCTTTGTCTTGGAGTTTGGATGGTTTCCTGAGTTGCCGTTGATGAGGAGACATTCTCATCACTTGAACTCTTTCCTGCAAGCCCTGTCTCACCATGGAGCTCTTACCAATTTGGAGAGGCACAAGGAGTTCATATTTGTCCTTAGAAGCATGCATTGTATTGGAGAGATGAGGTACCGAACCAATGTATGCAAGGTTGTGTGGAATAGCATCACAATATTTTATAGCTCCAGTCCATGTCGTCTATTTCAACGATCAAAAGATGAAGCAGGGCGACCCTACTGCAATGACATGTGTAGGGTTGGAAGCACGGAGGCCTTGGACTCGTTGATCATGGACATCTAATGCCTTTACAGTCCTTTCCCTGTCCTATGATTCTCTTGCAAAACTCCCTACTCTTGCAGGTCTGTGATGCATACTGCCAGTTGATGTGCATACGAGTCACCATGTTTGTGTAAACCATTGTTTTAAAACAAGCTCTGAGGATGTGTACCAAAAGAAAGTAGCATCAACAACAGCTCAATCGATTAGCCTTCACAGGGTTGTACACTGTTCATACAAAACATTTGCTGATAATTGCCTGACTGCTACTATAACTGTCCATATTTGCATCTGAATGGATATCTTGCGAGGATTCTTTGGGATGGGCATGGTTTCGTCGCTTTCCAAAGGGTACACAGTTTCAGCTTCAAAGATGTAGATGTTAATCATGCATATTTCTCAACATAGGGAGGAGATAAGGCTGCCACTTCCTTGTGCCTTCATGTGCTTCACTTTGAATTTCATCTTTGATCTTTCTTTGGCATGTTAGTGTGATTACCACAAGACCCAATCTGTTATTTATACTTGGAACTGTGCTTCCTGCAGAAATGTGCTGGCACTGTGTGCATCAACTTTCCATATCATCCCTTCTTTTGAAGGAAGCGATAGAGTCTCTGGGAGTATCCTCTTTGCCTCATCAGTGTTTCATGCTATTAATTTTTTTTAAATGAGCATTAATCATGGACAGGAGCAAAAGAGGTTTTGCCTTCTTTCCTTTGTCTTTTGTGAGGTGAGTGGAAGTTTTGAATCATGATATGGTTTTGGTCAAACTTTATGCAATAGTTTAATTTCTAAGTTTCAAGTTTCGCTTTGCTTATTTTGTCTACCCTCACTCCTGAAAGATTTGGTTGACTCAAGAGGGCGTGTCACAGAGACATTTGGATTCAATTCTGAGGATATGTCTGCATTTCAAATTTGCAATGAACTGTGGAAGATGGTTGGAAACTAATTGAGATGGACCTTATAAATATCATCTCCACGTGTCAGCCCTGCATTACATGCTAGTCAGAGAATGTGCTACATCTGAACAGATCCCTTTTGCAAGTGCACGATTAATGCTCAGTCATTGAAGCTTGGTGACTGTAAATCTTTATGCTGGCTCTCCTTGTATATGAATACCAATCATAGTAAAGGAATTGACCTTTTTTTGTGGTGTGCTTATGTCATGATGGTTGCCTGGGAATATGATAAAGATTTAGGCAAAGGTCTTGTTCCGTGATTTAACTGATGCCTTTGAATCACTTCTGTTGTAGTCAAGCATTACCTTTGTCTACCAAAATTGTGGACATTGAGTTGTACAATTCTTCAATGTGTCGGACTTCGCTTGCAGACAGTCCACGATCAAAGCATTTGGTTAATCTCCTTGTGAGGCTAATCTTGTACACACCTTTAGGAGACTTTTATGGTCTTAATGTTGTCCTGTCATGGCCTTATATAGCATGATTTTTCTCATTGAATGTGGTGGAAACACTACTACTAATCAGTAAATAACTGCTTGAAGTAATGCCACTTCCGTGCTAGTGAAAAAAGTTTCATATGGTTTCAGCTTGCCACAACTTTAGGTTCTAGAAACTCACGTTTTTAGGATGCTATTGTAACCCATGCTGGGTCAAGCTAGCACCTACATGGTAATTTGAAGCTTCTCTCTCTCTCTCACACACAGACATGCACACACACACACACACACACACACACATCTGGGCGGGTGAGGTTTCCAGGTAGCACATCAGTCATGGAGTACTCAATCAGCTGCTTGCAAAGGCACAACCACCACAAATGTCTTGATATTCCAAGATTGAAATCACTTTTGAATGTTGTAGACTTGCTTTATATTGGGGCATGCAATTTTTCTACAACCGCATAAAAGATTGCTCCTTAAATAAAACTATTAAGAAAAAATTATCCTTGGTAGGGAGAGGATGGCCTTGTGTTGCCCTCATGACTCCAGCTTGAGGTAGTTTTGAATGTCAAATCATATTGGCTCTTTGTATTGGATTATTTGAGTCTCAAACTCCTAGTGATAAGGTATTGGCTTTTTATATTGGATTGCTAGAGAGTCAAACTTCTAGTGATAAGTAGAGGCTGTGAGTCCTACCCAACTATTTGTCTTATGTAGAGCAAGGAGTACCATAAAGCGAGTGGACATCTTTAAGCGAGTGAGAAAAACTGAGTAAACATTGAGAAAAACCTCCAAGATACAAAGGTTAAGGCTGATAAACATATCTATAGAAGCAATACAAGGCCAATTCAACATCTTTAGGTATGGGAGACTCCTTGTCCATAGAGTTTGGGTGGGGGAGATCTTCCAAATATTCCCTATTTTTTGTTTGGAAAAGTGGTTGGATAGTTCAGTCTGCTGAGCACCTTCAGGACTATGCACTAGATTGATGCTTGAAAAGTCCAACGTTGTACTTGAGCACTACTTGGAGCGATCAAGAGAATATGCAACTTTGTAGGTTCGTACAACTAAAACTTTTGGAAGGCTAAATAATGAGGATCAAAAGTGATGTTTGTTTGTAATTTTAAATAGTACCATGATTGACTAGAAGAAGGGAACATAACAAGTGTGGTATCACACAAAACGTAGTGAAACAACATAGAGATGCTAAATTGGTTACATAAGAGCATTGAAATATTGATCAATTCAGTTATTGAGTGCCTATCACAAGGAGATAAATCACTATTCAATACAATAATTTGTAGCTAGTACCTCTTGGAAAGTAAGGAACCCTAAAAGGAAAAATAGCATGCGTAAGAAATTGACTAGTTTTCATCACACTCTATTGCCATTACCAAATTGAAAGATATTCTTAAAACATATACTTAAAATATGACGAGAAAATCATATTGGTCAAGGTTGTTTAGGCTCTTCCTCTCATTGTTATTCTCCCAATATTGTGCATCTAAGGCTAATTGGAGCTTGTCAATTGTGAAGTCTTTTTACCATGGGCAATTGGCAAGCTCCCATAGTGATAGTTTATGCACGCTACGTGGATATTGCAAAATGTGGGGTTTGTAATCTCTATCCACCCCTTGCATTGTTTTAGTTTAGGAATAAGTTGATTGATTTGCATGCAATGAATTACACTTGGATGACGAATAACATAAATTGGAAAGAGTCATCTAAAACACTAAAAACGTCATGTATTCCAAGACATATGAAAACTTCATTACCGTTTCTTGTTGGAGCTTACATGGCTTCATAAGGGAACTAGACTTACACACATTGAGCTAGTTCATTACAAAGATACGTAGAACCACATACCGCCATGGGTTGGTAGAACATTGCGGGCAATGTGCAGCCAAGAGAATGCCTGGACACCAAACAGGAAATGATGCTCAATCAGCTCCTAAATTACTGCATGTGCAATAACCGCATGTACTCCACGTCCCCACGACTAAACCAAAAATCCCAAAACAGAACTATCAAAGGTTTGCCACCCCCCTCAAACCGAAGATAGGGGTAAATTCAAAATGACAATTTGTCTCGCTGAGTGAATACTCAACAACAAACAAGTTGGGGATCCCACTAATGCCATGCCTCTTGGAGTGTCATTATAAGTGTAAGTGAAAATTTGCTCGATAAATATTTCCAATAACTCATAAGAGGGAAACGATAGGTGTAAATTGGAAGGAAAGGAAAAGACAAAAAGAAAGTGAAGGAGAAACAATATGGGGAAAGGTGGTGAGTGAAAGAGAGGAGAGAAAAGAGGTGTTAGAAGCCGTTAACTACTTCTAACCTACACTTAAACCATGTTGACCAAATACACACAAAACAAAACTTAACTATTAGTGGGTAGTTGGGGAGCCCTTACTAACGGTGCATTCAAGTAAAAATGTTGAGAGTGCAGTTGAGGCGGCTCACCAACCAACTATCTGGTGGGGATGAGTGTTGCACACCAACAACCACAACAACACTCTTGTGAGCATAAACGATCCAATCACAGTGCACCACATTTATGTTGTGAAAGGTAAAAAATAGAACGTCCACAGTGAATATGCAGGTTCTTGCCCATTAGCCTTTATCACCATTACAATTCCTGATTGAAGATATGGTTGGCTGAAGTTCACCATCGTTACCCACTTTGCTCCAATTGTCATGTCTTGAACGATTGCATGGTATTCGCTCTGCAACAGATATCAATATGTCTATAATCTTTATTGTCTTTATCACTGGTGTTTATAAATATAAATTCTCTTGATGTTTTGTTTAATGGCAATGGTAATGTAAAAAAGGATGCAAGTTGAGAACTCAGTTGTTGCACATGCAAGAAAGCGTTCGCTACTCTTTGCAACCTTGTATGTGTATTGACGTTGTCATGCAGAGCTTTGTGTTATTGTGCTGTCCATTTTTGTGATATAAGAAGTGAAATATCAGATTGTTGCATATGGGTCCAATGTACTGAATGTCCATGTTAGATTCCCATAAGAAGCTTATTTTTTAAATTAAAAGCATTTGTGAAGATGTCCTTTGGTTCTCTTGTCAATGAATAGTGTTGGCTTTGTTAGTTAGGACTTTATAGATAGCATATATGTTGTAATGTCCATATTAAGTGTTTGCATCCATTCGTCTATTGTTAAGGTAGAAAGGGAAGACATGGAGCACATTTCGGTGTATATTTTGTTGTACATGTCTTTGTAATAATTCTTATTAGTACATTGCAAATGGATTAGTATCATGGTTTCATGCAGTGGAGGGCTTTCGATAATGAAACCTGCATTTTGTTGTTGTTCTTTTTGCATGTCGATTTATGCTTGTGTGATTGAATTTCTTTTATGTTGTCATTCAAGAAATCGTTATTGCATGTTATGTGTTTGTCAATGAAGTATCTCACCTCAGCTTCATTATTGTGTTTGTATATGGGAGCATCTAGCACCCACACAAATCCTGATAGCGGAAGTGAGAGAGGAGTGCACACGATATACTACTTATACACTCAGTTGTATTGAACATGAACATGAAGATATACATGTAAACCCCTTAGGGTTAGGGTTAGGGTTTGCCCCTAATGCCCTAGAGATATGGTGCAATTTATACCATCCTCAACACCCCCTCTTAAATGGCACTAGGTAAGTAGAGGGTGCATGTACAAGATCTTTTTTTGTTTCATTTGGTGCATATGATAGCATCCAAAACCGAAAAAGCAAATAGGAATGATTCAGAGTAGTACGTGCATGTGTGAGCATAGTGACTATGTAGCGGAAGCATGTACAATGAGTGTAGCTTATGAGATCCGGTACATATTGTGCATTTACCCCTCTTAAGTTGTGGGTCATCCTTCACCTTTGGGAATGAGATCCAAAAGATCGGCTGAAGGGACAAGGAAGGAAATATGTAGAAAGTAAAGTCCACCTAGATCAAAGATTGGTCGATTGAAAGACGATTGCATGAAGAACTGTGTATGGTTGCATGCTGAACATGTCATGAGTCGCCATGGACTGTGCAAAAGCTTTGAAGAAGAGGCATCCGGATGTGAAGCTAGTCAATGTAGCTATGGCGATGTGATCCGATAGGTTGTGACAAACAAGGGTGTCACCAACCCAAAAGAATTGATAGCAATGGCAGAGGTATGCTGTCGTAGTAGTAATCTCTATCATATGATGCGGGGTCAAAGAAGACCACATAGTTAGTATGGATAGAGTGATCCAAGGGCTACATAAGAGCTAGGGTCGAAGTGTGGGGTTAAAGGCCCCTATGCCTAGGTAACCCCGGTTATACACAAGTACATAATACTCAAGCATATACATAAGATCATACAAAAGATTAGGGTGAACTTGCACCCACCAAAATACTGACTCCTATTTTGCTCTCTCCCTTTCCGTAGGTTTCTGTTCTGGGCTCACAGCTGGTATCGGAGTTGTGAAGGTTTGTCTTCAAGACATTCGATTTGCGAAGAAGATGTGAGAGAGTGTCATCTTGACTGTCGAGACGCTAGTGGAGTTGTCATTCAGGAGAGAGTTGCAAGAACATTTTTTCTGGTGCTACAACACTAGAAAAGAGCTACAGAGTAGCCCTGAGTGGTTTGGTAAAAGTTCTAAGTGGTTTTGGAAGGTCCTGGAGTGGTTTTTTGCAAGCCTGCATGTGGTTTTAGAGCAAAAAGACATTTTTTGAGGATTCTCTTGGATGATTGAGAGTTTAGAATGACTTGTAGAGGCAACAGTTGCTTGATTTTGGTGTCCATTGCACTTCAGGAGTTCAAAAAACCCTTCATTCTTGAATTTGAGATCATTTCATTGGATTTTTGACTCATTGTCTCTACTTCAATGCTTTTTTGCCAGTGTGTTGGAACTCAACTTTGGAGTGACCATTCGCAGATCTATCAGTTTCGATGGACTTAGGAGATCCTAAAAATTTTGTATTACTCTCATTCAGACTCTGATGGTCCTTACAAACATATATGTTGGCTAAGACGGTTTTTGGTATGTGTGTTGGACCCTGTGATTAGTACCACGGTTTCTAAAACCGTTGCTGCATTGCATTTCAGAGGCCAAAAAACCCCTACTTGTGAGCTCTTATGTTATTCCATCGAGATTTGTAGAAGTTCCGTCTCTTTGAGATGTCAAATCGTTTGTTTCTCTGTCAAAAATCCATTCAAAGGTTCAAACCTTTGATTAGGAGTGAGGTATTAGTAGGGGCCATCATGGAGCATCCCATGTGCTATTGCCGAGGGATGAGGTCATCAATTTGTGGGGGGTTATGTAGAGTCAAATTGATGTATGGGTGTGTGCCTAAGGGCTAGGAGTCCTATGCTAGGAGTGTGTGTCTATGTGTGCATGGTTTGGTGTTAGTAGGTGTGATTGAGTGAATCTAGGTGTGTGGTGTGTGATTGAGAGATTCATGGAGGTGGTGGCTTGATTATAGGATCTTGGTGGCTTTTGTTGTAACATCACATATAATGTACACTGGCTATAACATGGTGCCTATATAATGGCCCTCTATTCATGAATACATTGCTCTTGCCTTTGCTTCTATCTCATGTACACTCTGCCTCTACCATGATCTCCATTATGTTCCTACAAGTATGCTCATTGGTTGTTCTCCCTTAAAGGCACATTGGCCTTTAAGTGGGAGGTTGTGGGGTTAAAGGCCCTTGTGCCTAGGTAACTGCAGTTATACAGAAGTACATAATACTCAAACATATAAATAAGATCATATAGAAGATTAGGGTGATCTTGTACCCACCCAACTACTGGCTCTTGTTTTGCTCTTTCTCTCCCTTCTCGTAGGGTTACGTTGTCCACTCACACGAAGGTGTAGGTATGATACACTTTCTTGCTGAATAAGAGGCCCATAAAACTAACAAGGTATGGCAACCTATCAAATATATATGCTCAACTGTCAAATCTGATATGTGCATGGCTAAACATCCCATCAGCATATCAAATCAAATGACAAGGCATGATTTAGATCAATATCATGTCTTTTTGCATCATCTAAAAAAGAGGTTGAAAAAGTGCACATAAACCAAGTTCTACAATGCCACTGTAGTCATTCCTTAACAAGCGTCGATCACCTTGCAAATGAAAAAGCTTAATGAGGCATATACATCCATCTACCATAAATATAACGAAAAAATGGATGAGATGCAATCCCAAAAGATAGTCATCTCCAAGCTTGAACTCCAATTGCTAGTGCACAACAATGAGGCAATGGAAGACAACACCAATGAAGTCCCACTACAATGCACAACGGTGGTGCACCAAGAGCTTGTGGCCACTCTATTTTTCCAAGGAATTATACCCCTCTAGCAACATACTTCAAGTTTTGTTTTGTTCCAAGGAATTTGTATCAATGGAGCAAAGTAACGATGGTCATCCATAGGTCAAATATTTAAACATCTATAATTTCTAGATTTGCAGGAGATGTGTTTGTTTACCTTGGGTCCTTTGCATATAAGAATACAACTTGTGCATATAACAATATTTTAAATTTCTCCCAATGCTAAATGCATAGTGTGGGGGTTAAAGGTCACTTTGCCTTTATCCCGGTTATGTACAATACTCAAACACATATATAAATGAATAAAAAAGAAGATTAGGGTGTTCTGCACCCACCAAAACTTGTGTGGCTCTTTGTTTCTCTCTCTCCCTCTTCCGTTCTTGCTTCCGTTGAGAGCACTCTTAATTGGTATCAGAGCCCTGGTGATCTAGCTGAGCGTGCATGAATGCTTGAAGCTCAGCAGCTCTGTGGGAGGAAGGAGAAGCTCTGTGGGAAGCTTTGTGGGTGACTTTACTTGCATCCGAGTATGTAGAGACCTTGGAGGAACCTTTGGAAAAGTCACTTTGGTTTTGCGAAGTGGTTTTGAGAGCTTGTTAATTGTTTTCAAAGAAAAAGTCGTTTTTTGAGCTTTTCCCTGTTTCGTTTGATGACAGAGACTCCGTATTGACTCGTAGAGGCAACTATTGCTTGCTTTTGGTGTCCACTTCACTTCAGGATCTTGGAAACACCTTCATTCTTGAATCTGGGATCATTTCATTGGATTTCTGACTCACTGTGTCAGTTTCTGCGTTTTTATGCCCGGGTGTTGGAACTCAAGTTTGGAGCAACCATTTGTAGATCTGTTAGTTTCGGTGGACTCAGGAGGTCCTAAAACTTCTATGTTGCTCATCATTCGCACTCTGGTGGAGTTTACAAACAGCTCTATTTTCAAAAACGTTTTTCAGTCCATGTGTTGGACCCAGTGATTGAGACCACGGTTTCCAAAACCGTCTATCCCATTGTGTTTTGGACGCCCAAAAACCCCTACCTGTCAGTTCTTATGTGATTCGGTGGAGGATTTTCAGAGTTATAGATCTCTGTGTATTCGATTTCGTCTCTCTGTTATGCATTTTTCATTCCAACGTTTTGAAACCTTAGATTTATGCCACATGGCAATGGATAAGTGTTGACTCCCATTTCTCACTCATCGGTTGGGATTTTAGAGTTTCGGTAGAAGAGAGATATTTGCAAATTTTCTTACTGAGTCCGATTATGCGCAATGGCACCCATGTTTTGAGGCATCTCAGGTTCTATTTTCAGAAGCGGTCATTACCGTGGGACTATGATTTCTTGAGCATATCTTGTGTAGATAATTCTGGTTGCAGTTTGAGCAATGTGCGCTCATCCGTGGTGTGCATTGGGTTGTAGTGGATGATTTATAGGCCATTTGGATGCATTGCGGTCCTTATTGGATGCGCTGATAGGCCCAAATTGCCTTATGGGATGCAATTTTTATGGACGCTTTGACATGGATGCTATTTTATGCTGAGGGACAGCTTTGACACCTTCCAGGTGATGCACTGATAGTGCTATGCTCTCTTGGATGAGATATTATTAATGCATATGCCAGTGGACGGTGTTTATGCTCGAGTCATTTGGCACTTATTGGCATTTTGGATTGCCATTGCAGTTGGCATTTTCTTTTGGGCCAGATTTGCTCATATGGATGCATAGTATATGCACATGAGTCAGATGCTTTGAGACATGAGTTTTGGTGATATTTCACTCTATTGTGGCATACACATTTGGGTGCATGTGGTATTTGGTATGATTCTCTCTTGTAGGCACTAGCATTTGGGATTTTTGCTTCATTTGCATCATGGCATCCTCTTCCATGTCTGAAAAGGAGTTTTTTAGCATTAAAATGTTTGATGGGACAAACTTTTCTTTGTGGAAAGAACAAATAAGGGATGTGCTTATTCAAAAGAAGCAGATTAAACCCTTGGCAGGGATTGAAGCTAAGCTTGCAAATATGTCTGAGGATGATTGGAATGAGTTGGATGCATTAGCAAAATCTACTATTAGACTTCATCTTGCAGAGTCAGTTTATTTCATAGTAGTAAATGAGCAGACTACGGAAGATTTGTGGAAGAAACTGTGTGCCACTTATGAAAAGGAAACCACCTCTAATAAAGTTTACCTCATGAAGAGGTTGTTTGAGCAGGAAGGAGTCTCCATTGCTTCTCACTTGAATGAATTCAATATTATTTTCAGCCAGCTTCAGGCTAAGAAGATGAATTTTGATGCGGAGACTAAGGCAATATTTCTCTTATTTCATTGCCATCCTCATGGGATACCTTCCGTACAGCTGTCAGTAACTCTGCACCAGGTGGAGTACTGAAATTTGATGATGTTGTGGGTAGCTTGTTGGCTGAGGAGATTAAACAGAAGTCTATGGACGGCAACAAGCAAGATGCAGCCTTGAATGTGCAAAGGGGCAGATCACAGTTCAGGGGGAAGTCCCAAGAAAGAGGGAAGTCTCGTAGCAAATCCAGGGCACGGAACATTGAGTGTTACCACTGTGGCAAGAAGGGCCATATGAAAAAGGATTGCTACAAGCTGAAAAGAGAGCAAAAGGATAAGAAAAAGAATGCAAATTGGGGTGCAAATCAAAAGGAAGAGAGTCCAAGGGAGGACAAAGGAAAAGTGAAGATCGAGGAGATCAATGCAGTCACACATAATAGTGACAATGATGTTCTCTTCATGTCTAGTTTATCTACAGAGTTGCTTACCACTTCAGATGATGCATATTCCCAGGATTGGATTTTGGATTCTGGTGCTTCATTCCATGTTACTCCCCATACGGAATGGTTCTCCACTTATGACAGTGGAAAGACAGGTTGAGTGCATCTTGGAAATGACTATGCATGTGACATAGTGGGAGTAGGTGACATAAAGTTTTCCTTTGCAAATGGGTCTGCATTTATTTTGAAACATGTGAGACATGTGCCTAAGTTGACCAAGAGTCTTATTTCAGTGGGTCAACTAGATGATGCTGGTTTTCACACCACTTTTAGCTTTCAAAGTTGGAAAATTCAAAAGGGCTCTATGCTTTTAGCCAGGGGTGCCAAGTGTGGGACTTTGTATCCCTTACATGTATCACGGGTATTTGATCATGTTGTTGCAATAACTGAGCAGCCAAGCACTTCTTTGTGGCATTGCAGGTTGGGGCACATGAGCCAAAATGGAATGAAACTCTTATGCCATTTGGGTTATGTACCGCATTTGAGTTTCTCTGATTTTGAATTTTGTGAGCACTGTCTCTATGGGAAGCTGACTAAATCAGCCCATAAGAGAAGGGGAAAGAAAGAGTTTGAAAAGCTTGATTTGGTGCATTCATACATATGTGGTCCCATGCCTACATGGTCATTAGGCGGGGCTGAATACTATGTGACATTCATTGATGATGCAACTAGGAAAGTGTGGGCTTATGCTATAGCTCGGAAGAATGATGTGTTCTAGGTATTTCAGAAATGGCTAGCCTTGGTTGAGAATCAATTAGGTAGAATGCTTAAATGCCTACAGACTGACAATGGTGGAGAGTATCTCTCTCATGACTTTCAGCATTTCTGTGGGATTAAGAGGGAGCTCACATCCCCTTGTACTCGAGAGCAAAATCCAGTTGCAGAAAAGATGAACCATACCATTCAAGAAAGGTTGCAATGCATGCTTTCCAATGCAAGTCTTTCTGATGGTTTTTGGGCTGAGGCAATGAAGACTGCAGTGTATGTGATCAATAGATCACCTGGTAAGAGTTTGGATGGTGGTATTCCTGAAGAGGCATGGAGTGGCAAGAAGCCCTCTTACTCTCATTTGCGTATATTTGGGTGTGAGGCATATGCACATGTGCCGAAAGAGCTTCGAAAGAAGCTAGATCCTAAGTCTAGGAAATGCATCTTTCTGGGTTATGGTGAAAGTGGAGAGATGGGCTATCGTCTCTAGGATCCAGAAGCAAAGAAGATCATATGCAGCCATGATCTAGTCTTCAATGAAAAGAAGATGCATAAGACACCCATGAGGGATGTGGAAATGAGGAGAATCACTTTCCAGGATGTGAGTCCACCTACATATGTTGATAGACAGCAAGCTGTCCATGCACCAAATGTGCAAGAAATGGTACCACCAAGTACTTCCCACAGGTATACAATCAAGGGTGGATGATGGATCATCTATTGGTGGAAATGATGAGCCAAATGTGGCTAATATGCAGGTGGGACAGCAAGCTGAAATGCCCTTGAGAGGATCATCTAGAGTGTCTAGACCACCTAATAGGTTTGTTCTAGGGGTAGACTATGTGATGCTTACTGATTGCGGGGAGCCTTCTTGCTATAGAGAGGCTATGATGCATGAGGATCAATGCAAGTGGGAGTATGCTATGCAATCAGAGATGAGTTCACTTATGAAGAATAAGACTTGGGACTTGGTTTCTTTGCCACATGGAAAGAAAGCATCGCCATGTAAATGGGTCTACAAGATGAAGGTCACAGGTGATGATGTGCCCAGGTACAAGGCCCGTTTGGTCGCTAAAGGATTCAAGCAAGAGAAGGGTGTGGAATTTGATGAGATATTCTCTCCGGTAGTGAAGATGACCACACTTAGATGCATGCTTGGACTAGTGGCATCTGAGGATATGGAGCTTATGTAGATGGATGTCAAGACAGCTTTCTTGCATGGGGATTTGCATGAGGAAATTTACATGGTGCAACCAGAAGGCTTTGAAGAAAAGGGCAAAGAGCATTTAGTTTGCAAGCTGAAGAAGAGTCTCTATGGTCTTAAGCAAGCACTTAGAGAATGGTATCAGAAGTTTGATGCTTTCATTCGGTCCCAGGGTTTTAGAAGGAGTGAAATTGATCACTGCCTCTACACTAAAAGGGCTAAGGATAATAGCCTGATAATCTTGGCACTATATGTGGATGATATGCTATTAGCTAGCAAGAATACTTATGAGCTAGATGCATTAAAGGCCAAGTTGCATGAGGCCTTTGATATGAAGGATTTGGGACTTGCAGGTCATATTCTTGGTATGTGCATCACACGTGATCGGAGTAGGAAACTCCTTTGGCTTTCACAAAAAGAGTATGTTACAAAAGTATTGCAACGTTTCAATATGGAGGGAGGGAAGGAAGTGAGTACTCGATTGCCTCTATATGTGAAACTGAGTCATACAAATAGTCCCAAATCAGATGAGGAAAGGGCCATGATGGCCAAGGTTCCTTATGCATCAGCAGTTGGGAGTCTTATGTATGCTATGATAGCTACTAGACCATACATTGCATTTCCAGTGGGAGTTGTTAGTCAGTATATGGCTAATCCAAGAAAGAGGCATTGGGAGGCAGTTAAGTGCATCATGAGGTACATGAAGGGTACCAAGGAGATGTGCATCTACTTTGGTAGAGGAGACATGCGTGTACTTGGGTACATAGATTCAAACTATGCAGAGCATGTGGATAGTAGGAGATCCACTTCTAGTTATGTGTTCACCTTTGCAGGTGGTGCAGTGTCATGGATGTCTCGTGCACAGAAGTGCATTGCTTTGTCTACCACAGAGGTTGAGTATGTTGCAGCCACACAGGGTTGCAAGGAGGCTATATGGCTTGATCGGCTAGTGGGAGATTTGGGGATTCATATAGGTGTATCGACATTGCATAGTGATTCCATGAGTGCTATTCAGCTAGCACGGAATCTAGTCTTTCATGCAAAGACCAAACACATTGAGGTCAAGTACCATTTCATCAAAGAGGTACTTTAGGACAAGCATATAGAGCTTGTCAAGGTTCATACAGATGATAACCCTGTAGATATGCTGACGAAGAGTCTACCTAGTCAACGGTTTGAGTATTGTCATGAATTGATGGGCATTGAATAGTATGCTCACTGGTCGTTCTCCCTTAAAGGCACATTATCCTTTAAGTGGGAGGTTGTGGGGGTTAAAGGTCACTGTACCTTTACCCCGGTTATGTACAATACTCAAACACATATATAAATTAATGAAAAATAAGATTAGGGTGTTCTGCACCCACCAAAACTTGTGTGGCTCTTTGTTTCTCTCTCTCCCTCTTCCGTTCTTGCTTCCGTTGAGAGCACTCTCACATAGTTTTGCTTAAATTTTCCCATTAAAAAAAATCATTATGGTTGAGTCAAATCAATCCTTATAGCTAGAGATCAAGGTGGTTAAAAGAGTTCTACACCATACGATATTTAATGGCATGCCATGAGCTATAGAAAAAATTCACTAAAAGCTCACAAAACTTGCAAAAACTTACTTGCAAAATGCCAAGCCCCATGGGTAGTCCTCCCTCAGGGTTATTGTCGGTTTGTTGCCATTGCCTACAAAGGCCATCACTATTACTTGCAATGCATGACATAGCCGACATTCCACCCTTGAAGCTAATGATCCCATCGCACTAGCAAAAGGAAGTGTCAAAAGATGACAGGGCCTATCTCACATCCAACTTCTCATATGTAACCACTCTCTATGCCAACCTCATAACCTCACTTACCCTTGCTGCTACCACCCTCTTAACATTCCATGAGCTCCAGCCTCTAACATCTACTCCCTTCATTGTCTTTTTGCTCATGCCTCTCACCACTTTCAACTAACCCAACAGTCATAAACTTACAAGCCCCTCACACCTAGCTTCTTCCCTTCCCTTGCTAATCCTACCCTCAAGGATTATGAAGCTGCTCAAACCATTTGTCCAATTCTTCCCCACCTCCCCTCTGCTCCCCCTTCCACAACTAACACTCTTCCATATCTCTCCCCCATGTCCCCATAATCTTCCTAGCCCATCATCACCTCTGACACTACCTGTGTTGCCATCAACAGAAAATGACCTAGTATATTTGATATTGAATATCAGTATTCAGATAAAGCAATTCACACTCCCATGCCAAATTCCAATGATGGGTATGATTTTGATGTGATACCACTTCCCAGTAACCCCATCAAGGATTTTTGGAGCAAATATCCTGATATAAAAACTCGAGGTGGATGGACCTTGGACAACTTCCCTACCAACCTTCATCAGCATCAAGCTAGTGAAGATTGGGTAAGCAAGTTGGATCCCCAACACTTGATTAGTGCCGTCCCAAGATCTTTGATGTAATTTTCTTGAAAGAGTACCTGCGTGCACCTCCATGTCTCAAAACCCCCATCCCAAGTTCTATGCAGTTCCACAACCTCGCAGATGGGAAGCCAACATACACACTTTGGGTGAAGATCACACCATTAGTTGGCCAATGATTGATCCATAATCTGGTGTAGAATGGAATATCCAAGGCACACTAATCTGAGCACTTCAATAACATGAGAAAATAATGTGCGGCAACATTGACCACATCCTTCTGACAAAATATGAAGAGGGGAGAGGAGAAGAGTGGAGATGAGGAGAGAGGGCACAGCTAGAGAGCACACCACAAATGACTAACTGTACACTAGAATTAGTTGAAAAAATAGAATATATACAAACCCTTTTAGGGTCAGGGTTAGGGGAGCTAACCCTTTCCTTTATAGCACTCTATAAGGTTAGTGCTATGCACATATGATCACGTGATGGTGCTATGCACACATGATCACATGATGTTGAGCATGAACTCTCAACACCTTCCCTCAAGATCAACATCATGAAGTAGGCCTTCCCTCAAGATGATGATTCTGGGGAATCGAAGAAGGACTGAGCATTACATTCCATCACACCCCTTTAATGGGAATGTCCTTCCTCTGCATCAAACCAAGAGCTAGTCGGTGTTTCTCGAATAGCTCTTTACCGAGTGGTTTGGTAAAGATGTCTGCAACATTTTCTTTGCTATCACAATGCTGCAGTGTGATGTCACCAAGTAACACTCTTTCTCTGATGAAGTGCTCTCTGACATCAATGTGCTTTGTTCTGGAGTGATATACTGGATTTTTGGCCAATGCTTGAGCCGATTGATTATCACAGTATATTGTTGTTGGCTTTGACTCATCAAAGTAATCTGTTTCTGACAATAGTCTTCTGAGCCATATAGCCTCACATGCACCTGTAGTGAGTGCCCTATATTCTGCTTCAGTCGAAGACAAAGAAACAGTTGGTTGTTTGTTTGACAACCATGATATAGCACCTTGACCAAGGAAAAATGCATATCCCTGTGTCGATCTCCTGGTCTCATGATCTCCAGCATAGTCACTGTCACAGTATCCATGCAACCGTGGATGACTTCCTCTGTATTCTATCCCAAATTGTCTTGTACCTCTGATGTATCTCAAGACTCTTTTGGCTGCATTCCAGTGAGACTGTTTTGGATTTGCCATAAACTGTGCTAGTGAGCTTACTGCATAACAAATATCTGGCCGTGTGATTGTCAGATATATAAGAGATCCAATGAGTTGCATGTAGTATCTGTCATTGACTGTAGGCTTTTCTGAATCTTTAGTAAGTTTCAAACTCTGTTCCATGGGAGTGGCTGCAATCTTGCAATCTGCCATATGAAACTTCTTCAAGAGACTGTCAACATATTTGAGCTGACTCATGAATGTGCTATCTGAATCTCTCCAGAACTCAATTCCAAGACAATAGTGCATAAGTCCAAGATCTTTCATGTCGAACTCTGCAGATAAGTCTTGTTTTAGCTTTCTGATGAAGCTATCCTTGCTTCCTGTCACAATCAGATCATCTACGTACAAAAGTGCAATAGTAATATCTTCCCCTTGTACTTTGTAGTAGAGAGTATGATCTGCATTGGACTTCATGTATCCCAGATCAGCAAAATACTTGTCAATCCTGCTGTACCAACTTCTGGGTGCTTGTTTTAAGCCGTAGAGACTTTTCTTTAGATGGCAAACCTTGTTCTCTTTTCCTGGTTCAACATAACCTGCTGGTTGTTGCATGTAGACTTCCTCGTCTAGATAACCATTGAGAAATGCATTCTTGACATCGAGCTAATACACATTCCATTTACTGAGTGTCGCTAGTGATATCAAGAACCGTATGGAATCCATCTTTGCTACGAGAGCATAAGTCTCATCATAATCTTGACCATATTGTTGTGCAAATCCTTTTGCAACTAATCTGGCTTTGTATCTCTGAATACTGCCATCTGGATTGTACTTCACTTTGTATACCCATTTGTTGGCTATGGCCTTCTTTCCTGGTGGAAGGTCGCATAATTCCCAAGTGTTGTTTTTATACAAAGCATCCATCTCTTCATTCATAGCAGTTTGCCATTCTGGCTTATCTACTGCATCTTCGAAGTACACTGGCTCTTCTGTAGCCATGATGGTAGTCATAAGAGCATAGTTGGTGGTTTCCACCTGAATTGCTTTGCCTTTCTGAGCATATGTCAATCTGGCTGGTGGTCTGCTTTCCCTAGTAGACCGTCTGAGCTGCTGTGACGCTGATTGGGGTGTTGTTGGCAATTCTTGCTCTTCTTCATCAACCTGTTCTGTAGATGACTGTGAAGTCGATGCTTCTATCTCCTGTGTAGGTGAGGTTTTCCATTCTGATTCCTCATCGAAGATTACATCTCTGGAGATAATGACTTTGCGGTTGATGGGATCATACAATTTGTATGCTTTACTTTCTTCACTGTAGCCAACCATGATGCATTTGCGTGACTTCGCATCCAATTTCCTGCGATGATCATCATGTATGTGGGCATATGCTATGCAACCAAATATGCGGAGATGCCCAATGCGTGGCTTGTGTCCAGTGAATGCTTCATAAGGAGTCATTCCTTGTATCGGTTCGGTAGGAAGCCGATTAAGCAAGTAGTTAGCTGTAGCTATTGCTTCTGCCCTCGGAAGATGCTTTTCACTAAGCATTGCTCTAGCACTGTCTGCTAAAGTCCCATTCTTCCTTTCAGCTATTGCATTTTGCTGAGGAGTATCTGCACATGTGAATTGTCTTCGAATGCCGTGAGTTTTGCAAAAGTTCATGAATGCTGAAGACATGTATTCACCTCCTCTGTCTGATCTCATGACCTTGATCTTTCTGCCTGTTTGGTTTTCTACCATGGCTTTGAATGCTTGAAATCTGGCAAACACTTCAGATTTCTCTTTCAGAAAGTAGACCCAACAATATCTGCTGTAGTCGTCGATGAAGGTCAAGTAATAAAGTGAACCATTGATGCTGCGGGTCTGGGCATAACCCCATACACCTGTATGAATTAAATCAAGAATACCTCATGCACGAGAGGTACTTCTGACAAAGTTGGTTCGCTTTTGTTTGCCGAAGCAGCATGCTTCACAAACTTTTCCAAGAAACTGTAGCTTCGGAATCCCAATTGCCATATTTTGATTCCTGAGATCTAACAAGTACTTGAAGTTGACATGACCATATCTCTTGTGCCATTTTGCGGATAGTGGCATCTGTTGCATTTGAGCTGACATGGCATGCTTATCTGGTACTATAGCTAGCATCCTGTATAAGCGTCCTTCCTTGATACCTTTTGCTACTAGCTGACCTCTTTTGGATTTGTCTCTGATAGTGCATTCATCACCGTCGACAATGACTTTGTAGTTGTGTTCCGTCATTTGACCTACTGACAAAAGGTTCTTACTGAGCTTCGGAACATAGAGCACATCTTTGACTAATCCTTTTGTACCAGTGAAATTGTTCATAGGGATAACACCTGTCCCTTGAACCGGATTCGGTGTATTGTCTGCTGTGTAGATGACATTCTTTTGACCTTCTAATGGCTTCATTTCTGTGAACCATTCCTGATGATTTGTCATATGAGATGATGCACCGCTGTTGATGTACCAAGGATCCTGTTCCACTTGGTCGACTTGATAACTGAAATCTTCTTTGGGATTGAAATCAGTGTCTAGGTGCATTGTATCAGTCTGATGCAATTCCTCACTTGCAAGAAACATATTCCCATGTTCATTTGCAAAATGACTGTGACTAGAATGTCCACCACGATGATTTCCTCTTCCTCGGGAATTCCCTCGATTACTGCTGGGATTGACCGCTTTGGTCATACTGCTTCTTGCGGCAATCTCTTTCATAGTGTCCAAACTTGTGACAATAGTTGCATTGAATGTTTGACACATTGGTGGATGCATTCCCTCGTCCTTGGAATCTTCCTCTGTTGGAATGATTTCCTCTTTGCTGATTTTGATGTTGCTGAGGATGCTGCTGATGCTGATGCTGATTCTGACTTTGATTTTGACCACTTTTCTGATATGATCTACCTCTGTTTCTGCCTTTGCCTCTGCTTCTGTCTGAAGCGGTGAATGCCTGATCATTAGAATGACCTTTACGTGCTTGAATGGCTTGAGTCCTGAGTTCTTCACCAAGTAGAACTGACTGAAGTTCTTCCAGTGTTGGAATTTGCCGTTGGATGGCAATACTCTGGACCAGATTCTCATATCCTTCTCCTAGTCCATTCAGGATTACTTGAACCATTTCTGCGGGATTCATAGTCTCTCCTGCTGCTGCAAGTTGATTGTTGTAGTCTTTGATGCGGAGTACATAAGCATGACCGGTTTCATTGCTATTGCGGAAACTCTGGTTGATCTGGTTTCTCAGGGTGAGAATCCTGGATGTGTTCTTGGACTCATAGAGAGCTGCGAACATATCCCATGCTTCTTTTGATGTCTTGACTGTGTTGAGCTGTGCTAGCATGACATCTTGCACATTCTGCTTGATCAGGTGATAGGCATACTTGTCTTTCTTATCCCATTCTGCTTGAGCTCGGGCAATGGCAGGATCTGCTACTGGTGCGGAAACTGTTTGTGTAGATGTAGATCCCGATGTAGATCCCGTTGCTGGTGCTGTGACAACAGATGGAGTAGAGCTACTGGTGGCTGGATCGGCCAATGGTCTAGGTATGGATCCATCAACATACTCCCATTTGTCCTGAAGCACAAGAATGGTCTCCATTCGGTATTTCCATGTACCGTAATTGGAGTTGTCTAACTTAGCAGATGCCTCCAGATTGAGGTTGCTAGTCGACATGGTGCAAACAATGTACTCAAAAAGTGTCCTGGAAAACTCTGTATGAATCAACTGCAAATACACTGAAGATGCCAAGTGAAATCTCTGTACCGTCGGTGAAGATAGAACTGCAGTAAATAAGATCTGACCTGTGTTACAAGGCTTGTGGCAATGATGCCGGGAATAGCCAAGAGGCTTTACAAGGCTGAAAAATGATGTGCACGATGCCGTGAGATAGCCAAATAGGCTTTACAATGGTGGCATGTGTGTGTGAAATCAAGTGCTATCTGCCCACTGAATCAATCTGCAATGCCTCTGAACTCTGAAGTCTGCTCACTGAACTGATGAACGTAAGGTTTCAGGTAATGCAATGATGTGAAATCGGATGTGAGCGTATGGACTGACTCCGAGTAGGTACTAGTCGAGAATTTCGGGCATGGCTTAGATTGGCAACTTGGGGAATTCAAAGCGTCCCCTCTTTGGCGATCTAGTCTACTTTGATCTAGATCTAAACCAACCATCGATCGATGAAAGAGCAGCAAATAATTCCTTTTCCTTTGTTCTTTTTAAGTGCTGGGTCAGATGCGTCGATGCAGAGGCAAATGTGCGTGAAGGAAGTGGTTTTGTCGGCGAGGCTCAAATGTGAGTGTAACTTGCGCCGAAATGTGCGCGGATGTAACGAGCACGTAGAGCACGAAAAATCGAGCGACTTTCCTTTTTGGAGCACCCTCAAATTCTTCCTGGATCAAGAGATATGACTTGATCTAGGTGGAGGGGCAAAAGGAGTGCAAATGGTGCTCAATGATGATGTGTCACTGTGAGTCACATGCAGTGATGATGTGGCACTGTGCTTAGCAAGAGGTGTGCCAGTGAAGCTCTGTGCTGAGGTGGCAGTGCTGAGGTGTCACTGATGATGTGGCACTGATGACATGGCACAGATGACGTGGCCAGATGACGTGGCACAAGTGATGTGGCAGATGACGTGGCACAGATGACATGGCCAGATGACGTGTCACTTATGACGTGGCAGTGATGTGGCTGATGATGTGTCACTGATGACGTGGCAAGTGACGTGGCTGATGATGTGTCACTGATGATGTGGCAAGTGACGTGGCAGTCAATGCTGACGTGGCAGTCGATGCTGACATGGCAGTCGGTGATGACGTGGTAGTCGGTGCTGACATGGCAGTCGGTGATGACGTGGCAGATGATGTGGTGCGAGTGACGTGGCACTGTGGATAAGATTGCCACGTGTCAATTGATTGACCACACCTCTGTGTGGTGACCCTTGTGATAGGGTGAGTGGATAAGTCCACGTGTCACAAGGAGGACGATCGGAATCTTTGAGATTCTGACGGAATCTCAAAGATTCTATCTTCTTCTTCGATGGAGCCGTCAATGGAGCTGGGTTGAAGAAGCCGCCGTTCGAGGCGTTGTAGGAGGCGTCGCTCGACGAAGAGGCTTGGAGCGCTGCACGAAGGAGGTCGCTGGCACTGAGGCTGCGTCAGAGTCGATGGAGTTCGTGGGAGCTGTTTATTTGCGTTGGAGAGGCTTGGACTTGGGAGGCATCGGGCGTTTGAGGTTTGTGCAGCCCGTGTGCTACAGCGCTTTTGAATAGCCAACGAAGCGTTGGTGATGGACGACAGAGAGGCAGCCCCGCTTCGGAAAAGACCAAGACGGAGGGCTCACCTCTGTCTTCGTGTTGTTTTGACGGGCAAGGCTTGAAGCGAGAATGTGTGGAGGCAGAGTTCGTTTGGAGCCTTCAAGGCTTTGTTGGAGAAGACTCGCTGATGAGCTTGTTGATGGGAGCCTTCGCGGCTGTGTGCAGATGGAGGGGCGCTTCGTTGTTGCGTGGAGAGCCGTCGCTAGATCTAGAGCTCTAGCTCCTCTACGAACCTCTGTGGATGGCGCGCTTGTAGTCGAAGAGGCTCCTTCTCTCTCTATAGGACTTCTACAGATATCTTTTTCTCACAAGAATGCAATGAACGGAATCTCTCTCTTTTCTCTCAAAACTAGTAGAGCTTCGGCTCTTGCTCTCAAACAATAGGATGTCTATTTTCTCTATGTTCTCCTTATCTAACTCTCATAAGGATACACTCGAAGAACTCTTTCACTTGATTCTCTTGCAGAGATCACTCACAATCTCTCTTGCTTTCAATCAAGGAATTCTCTCAAGAACAATGACAGAAATTTCTTTCAATGGACAGAAATTCTCTCAACGGAAGTGAAGGGAAAAAATCTCACAATCACTCAAGAGAACTCTCAATCTCACAATCTCTCTCACACTCTCAAGAAACTCAATGTCTCAGCGGAAGACAAGGGAGCTCTGATACCATGACAAAATATGAAGAGGGGAGAGGAGAAGAGTGGAGATGAGGAGAGAGGGCACAGCTAGAGAGCACACCACAAATGACTAACTGTACACTAGAATTAGTTGAAAAAATAGAATATATACAAACCCTTTTAGGGTTAGGGTTAGGGGAGCTAACCCTTTCCTTTATAGCACTCTATAAGGTTAGTGCTATGCACATATGATCACGTGATGGTGCTATGCACACATGATCACATGATGTTGAGCATGAACTCTCAACACCTTCGCCAAAGTGCTATCTTCTACAAAACATTGGAATACATTTTGGAGGTCCCCAAGCACATCGACCGCCATTTGCTTCCACTCATTTTCAATCCCAATGAATGGATCGATGCTTAGATCACAAGCTGACTCTATCAAAGAGTCATCTTCTTAGAAGCATGCCGCATATAGTAAATACGGGCTACCTAGAAACATAGCAAAAATTGTATGGTGTCAAGGCTTTATAGTAGGATCGATTGGCACGATACAAGTTCCATAGCCGCCATTGGATTACATGCATGGCATCCCAACTCCGTGATCACAATAAGACATAACCCGAGGATGGGTGATAAAATGGATCTGGGAGTATGTTGTCTCTGTGCCAACATGGACTTAGGTAGCACAGAATGTGTGTGTAGAGTAGCGGCAAAGCTCCGCTTGTACTTGCATAAGGCTAGGAAGGATCTCTCTTACGAATCCTCAACATGCAAGTCCTACATGCGATTCCTACATGCATGTTCTACATGCAACATGCAACTTGCAACTTTTACATGCAACTTCTATATGCAAGTTCTACATGTAGAGGGAGATGTCTTACAATTCCTACGTGTAGAGAGAGAAGCTCTCCATCTTGTATAAATACCCCATAATGGAATGAAGCCCACACCCTTTGGAGCATTATGTTGAGTTCTACTTTGGTATTCCAAGCAATTGTCTCCAACTTTCTATGCTTCCTTGCACTCCATGTCTAAAAGCATGTCCTAACCTTGCAACTCCTCCTCCCCTCTCCTCCAACCTTGCAACCCATCCTCTCCCTCTCCTCCTCCTCCTCCCTCCTCCTTCTCCTCCCTCCTCCTCCTCCTCCTCCTCCTCCCCCCTCCTCTCTCTCCTTTCCCCATGCTCTTACACCTTCTTCCTCTCCCACTCCTATGCTCCCCCTAAACCCTTAGTCCCTCAACCCTTGACATCCATGATCTATGAGGGAGACAAGTTCTCCACCATGTACTCTACCTTGAACCTTGGATCCTCCTTCTAACCCTTGAACCTCTTCTAAACTTTGTAAACTCTCTCTGAACCTTGGAACCTCCTTCTAAACCCTGAACCTCCCTCTAACCCTTAAACTCCTCCTAAACCCTTCAACCCCCAATGAAGGTGAAAGCCTTCATTACCCCAACCATGATGATGCATGTTCCTTTCACACATGCATGCACTATGTTTTCTTACCACACTTAAGCCTACGTCTCTCACCGAAATATGACCCGAGGTCCTAAGCTACACTTATACTCTACACTTATACTACAAACGACAACACTGAAATATTTGTAGGTGACAAAAAGCCTCAGAACCCTGCATATTGAGAATACCCTACTCTTCTCATGGAAGCCATGGGAAAGAGCCTAGAGTAACTTCGGGTCCAAAATCTCCATGGCCATCATGTTTGAATGTTTGGGGACATGCATTCCACCCACTTCTGGAGGTACCGGCCTTATTTTACATGGATCACCTCATGGCAATTGGACCACTATGTAGTACTCCAGACAATCCTCTTCACTCACTTGTTGTAGCGTGGCTAATTAGAGGATGGCTTAACAATAGGAAGAGGGGCATGTTAATAGCCATTGAGCATCCTAATGGATCTGACCCATCCAAACCCTATGGGTTTTGAGCCACAAATGGATCAGTTTCGAAGCAACCATCAGGATTGCCCTGTAAGAAAATAATACAATGTCTATGCTCAACAGATAATAGGATCTCGTACACAAGAGAGAAAACAAGATAGTATGGAGAATCAAAAATTTGATTACTGTAGAACTGATACAATAGATGGCGCTACCTCCCAACCGTGCGCTCCTGTGAAAGAAGCTTCAATGGCATGCTGGAAATAGTAGAAGACGGAGGCTGGATGCTAAGGAATTAGGGTTGCTATAGCCAGTGAAACATTAAAAATCAAGTGAGATAACATGTTGCCATAAGTTCTTAATGAGAATTTTGAATTTTCTAAAGTGACAAAGGAAATCATTTTCAAGTTCAATCTTCAAAGTGTGCCATGGTTTACATAGTAGAGAAGAAAATTCTCACCAAAACTCAATTTTTCAATAGATAAGCATGGGCTTGAAAGGTTTATAGAATGAAAAAAGATTTTGATTAGCTTTTTATTATAGAAACATTGTAGAATTAGGTTATGATAGGAGACATGAATTGAGTAAGCATGGGTCCTTGTACTCTACTAATACCCTTAGCAAAGAAACTCCCTCAATCCAGTGGACTTGGGAAGTAAAGTCTCTAAAGGTTGTATAATGTCCTCACCATATGAGAGAGAACACTTGGAGAGAAGAGAGAGGGATGAGTTTTTAGAAAAGTTGAACTTTAATCCTCTCATATAGTGTAAAGTGAGAGGAATGTACAAATTAATTGCATCATATCATTTGTTTTCATGCAAAGTAGGAAACTATTGAGTGCAGCTTAAGATAGCATCTCTAGAAGAATTTTAGGTGAGGGGAATCTCTAAAAGAGTATTGTTGTCAATGTACCAAACTGTAGGATTAATCACAATGGATGAGCCTAAAATATTGCTAATTTGAGTATTTATTCCTTTAAAAGTGGTATACTTCTATAAAGTAGAGTGATGTTGCAAAAAATATTTTGATATACATTTTATGGATTGATAGAAACACAAGATATAAGTATCAAGAAAATAGGAAAAAAATTTTATCTTTCATTTCAAATGTTGTTAACATGACATTTGCAAATTCACCTTCCAAGTATTAGTAATCAATGTGAAGGCCATCTCATGGCCTGGTGGTGTTTGACACCTTCCCAAAGATACAAGGTCCCTTCAACATGACTACTTTAACACAAGGACTACGAGTCTCTTGATAGCTCAATCGTGAACTACCTTTCACATAGTACCTATCTCAAGAGAGGCTAATAATTCTTTAAGGCACTATGCTAAAGATGATTAATTTTTCTTTATAGCAAAATGAATAGAAGGTCAATAAGATTCATCATCAGTGAGAAACTTGCTACCTTCATTTCCTCATTGTCTAGGAATTATATGACCATTGGCATGAAGATTTAAGACATTGGATAGTCTAAATATTGAGGTGGTAACAATTAGGCATATATCTTCCTTATCTCTGTAATTTAATTCTCTCTTCACCGACTATGCAATCAAGTGACAGCTTCACCAAAATATGCAAGGATGCAATTTTTGTGATCCTCTATTGAGAACCAAAAAGTAGCTCACAAACTACAAGCCATGAATATGAGAACATTTCCCATTTTATCTCTTGAAAGTTAAGAATCCCTAGAAGGTCAAAAATTGAATGCACCATGGCTGCTACTCACATGGCAGTCTCACCTACTATACTATACTCCAGTCTATGCTACATGGGAATAGGGATGTTGAGTGAACCCAATCTGTTGCATATCTATCACATGGGTAAATGGTAGCCATGCATGGCTGCTGTCTACTATTGAATGGTGACATGGGAGCCTTGTGGCTGCTTTCTATATGTTCTCTTCACATGTTGTCATATAGGCAACATGTTCATGGACTAGAGCATGACCATGACAACATGCCACATCAACAAGATTCTCTTGAAATCGTGGACAACACAAAAATTGAAGCTACCACTCATTTTTGTTTAAGCATTATATGATTGCAAGAAAATTCGTGCAGATGAGAAACATGCCTATACATTCAGTGGCCATTATGGATTTAATAAATTAGATGCAATTACTTATTAAACATCAAAAAAATCCAATCAACCAACTAGAAATACACCTAGACATAACAAAAATCCAAGCAACCAACTAGAATACACCTAGCTTTTTGGCAGGGCCAACCTTTGAGCAAGAATGGTTGCGTTAGAGTAGTTTAGGAATAAATGATATGATAGGGCTTGCAAAGGGATAAAAAGATACTTTTGGATGGGTTGGAGCTAAAGAAGTTCACTTCTCATTGTGCTCACAATGGAGTGACCTCTAGTTCCTAATCTACTTCTAGCTCTCCACCTTTAATTGCCCCCCCCCAGTCCCCAAAATTCCCCCTATTTCTCATTGACCTCACAATCAAGTGACTCTAATCTACTTCCACCTCTCCTCCTTCACCTTCAACTATCCCCCCCCCCCCCCCCCCTCGCTCACCCATTCCCCAAAATCTCTCTCTATATCACATCCCCATCTCCAAATATGTCCCATCCTCCCAATAGCCATGATGAGATCCAAACATGTGGCGCTACTAGACACTTCTACTCATACAAGGAGACATAAGAAGCTATGTGTGGTGAACCCTAGATCCTCTAAGGCATGTGAGGATGACATGATCAATGATCTAGTACAAGCTCATCAAGAAGCTTGAAATTCTATTTTGTTAAAATGCAATCAGTGTATATGGAATAACTTATCTCTAACCTATCTTTTTGCTTATTGAGGGTTGGATTTCCTCAGCCTAGCTTTTCTTCCTTCCCTTGTGTATTTTTTTCAATATTGGCCTACCTATGTGGGAAGGATTATATTTCCTCATCCTAGCTTTTCTTCCTCCCTTGTGTATTTTGTTGCATATTGGCTTGCCCTGTGTAGGAAGGGTATAGGAAAGGTTCGTCTCTTTGGCAATAATAAAATATATTTATTGTATATTTTCTTAGATTCAACATGTGGAAATTGGTGATGGGTTTCTAGGTACATGGTTTAATAAGGGAATTCAAGGTATTGATTAGGAAAATCTAGTGAGGGAGATTCTAGTGCCACTCTCCTTGAAATTTCATGGCACGTTGTTTTGCTTTGGGGATTCCATGTCTACACTTCATTGCATGTTGTTCTTTTGTGGACTGGCAAAGGATTTGCATATTCATGGAAAAGATACACTATCCAATGTTTCATATCTATGGCAGAGAAGTGTGGTCTCCCTTCGATAAGACTCATCCTCTGATGTTGTTTTGTTTAGCGATATAAAAAATGCAAGCATGAAAGAATTATCCATTTTAATAACAATAGTTAGACTAAGAACCTCGAGAAACATTATAACATGCTTTACTTGCCTTTCATTGAACATGATCCTTCACTAAGTACGAACATCCCAATATGGCACAATCTTTATGAAACCAAAAAACAATCAGTAGATACAAATAGAGCTCAATTTAACAAACTAATGTCCTTCAAGCCAACACCTTGGAATTCTACTATAACAAATTCTTCGACATCTTTAACCTCCTAGGGCACCAACTCAATATGTAATATGTTACTACCCTTGTCCAAAATCCACGGTATGGGACATGGTCCATAAATAATATGCATGGATTTCCTTTAAAAAATCAAATATGCAAGGGAAAAATATGAAAATTTCATGTCCCCCCTCCCACAAAATATAAGGTATATTCCTTGAAAAATATGCAATATTTTAAGATTTGTATATATTTTTCATAATATGTGAGGCCCAAGGGGGTGTCTTTTGGATGAGGGGGGGTAAAACAAAAAATACACTAAAATATGAAAACCCATCCCCTTTCAAATGAATGTAACTTTTTCATGTGTTAGCCAAATTTCAAGGTGTAAAGACATATTTGAAGCTCTTTTAGTGTAGAACACAACTATGTTAATTTGAATAATTTATGCACATGGCATATTGTTAAATTCATCTCATACGCAAGATTTTGATAGGTTTTCTTACTTAAGGGAGTTGGCGCCCTAGGCCTACAATCATCTTGAAAAAAAACAAGAATTTGACCTGCAAGTTGAGCTTCCCAAAACTCACAAGCAAAATCAATTCATTGAACATGTCCACTTCACGTACAAAAAAGCACAACAAAACAATGAGTCTCACAACCCAATTGGGACTTTGAATTCATATCAATGCGCAATAGTTGAGGACATTTTGCTAGAGAATTGGCATCTTGCCAACAACCCCTCCACACATATTTCTATCGGGAAATGTAGGCACAAGCAAGACATTCACATTGCTTGTGTTGATCCAAGTATTGCTATGGCACAATTCTCACCACAATACATTCGATGCTCGTGCCAAGAGTTCTTGTCCTTGCACACATAGGAAAAGCTACATTTAATGTGGGTGGGACCACCATAAACTTTGCATTCCATTTATCACAACATACAAATCACTTTCAGTAGAGACACTCCAAACACTTTCAACATTATACAAGCACCTGACTTAATAGTTTTTAATAATATTTTCCTCATTGGTGGGTAGAATACATTTATTGCAGCTGACATGCACATGCATGAGATTAAACACAACACTTGGAGCCATTTGGAGATGCAGATGTGATGCTTTGTGGGGACTTGTCCCAAGTGAGCCCAACTAAGGATGCATGGATCTTCTCCAACAAGGAAGCCACCATATCAATGCTACCTTCTATTTGGAAGCACCACATAATTTACTATGAGTTGATGAAGCCGATGTGCCAAAATGATGACAAGATTTTTGAAATTTTGAACCGCATTCGACAAATCGACACTCGAACACACACAGATTTGAACTACTTAAATGACTACATAATCATTCACCTCAAAACAAGCATGAAATTCCACACCTCTACTACACAAATGCAACAAAAGACAAGAACAATGAAGATGCCTTTCACACGATGTTGGCCTCTCAACCACATTTCCTTAAAGTAATAGACATTAAGAATAAGACATGTAGTAATGCAATCTACTACTAACAGACCCAAAGAACACATGAGGCCTTCATGCTGAGCTTATAGTAGAGCTTTGCTCAAGAAATCTTAATATCATAGATGGCCTAGTCAATGGAGATGATGCCACTTTCATGGACTCCAACATGGACAAAAAACCATTCATTTTCTGGGTGCGTTTCACCGACATAAATGGACACCAATCTTCCAAGTTACACATGACTTCCAAATAGGAAAGAAACATGTCGATACTATTTGTAGACACCAATTTCCACTACAACTAGAAGTTGGACACATAATTCATAACTCCCAAGGTCTTTCCATGGACTATTTAGAAGTTAGCAAGCCTACTAGCATAAAATCACATGGGCTTGCTTATACTGCATTATCATGCGTACGAGATCTATCTAACTTGTACATCTTGCAAACATTGAAAATGAAACACACCAAAGTAGACAAAGAAATTGAATGATGAAAAACAACACGTGCATGGAAACTTGACCACATCAATCTCACTCAAAAATGCACAACAATACCAATCCTTCCATTACAAAAAATTTCGACTCAAAAAGGGTCCCTTTGGAGAATTACTAAAATATTAGAGGCTTGGATAAGGGAATATGGTATCCATGAAGGAGATTATGCCATGTGGACTTCTTTGTAATAGAGACTCCCCAAATCTATGGAAAATTCCACTTTTTTTTCAAAATACCCAAAAAAATGTCATTGGTGCTTCACAATAAAAATTTGCCTTTGGCAGGCCTGCTCTAACCATGCTAGGCCTCCTTGTGTTCCTCCCATGGAAAACTATCGCTTAGCTAGAACTATGCTCATGTTTTCCCTTTGGTTCCACCATTTGGCCCAAACTTTTACTTCCTAACCAACTCTCTCACTATTCTCTCTCTTCCAAAATGTTTCATACAGTCCATTCCTGCCACTTTCTAGCAGTTGGTTTCAAACTTTCTAGCAGTCCATTCCTGCCACCCATTCCCGCCACTTTCTAGTAGCTGGTTTCAAACTATCTTCATTCCACTCTTGATTAGTCATTCTCTCCCCTATTTGCTCACATTTTTCTTCCACTTGCAAAATTCTCTCACAGAAACTTCTGCCCAAGCTCTGTTCATTCTCTACTTAATGCACTATCTCTCTTAGAAACCAAAGTTGCGACTTGACCCTGTTTTGAAGGAGTAAGAAAAATGGGTGTTCTATCATTTTCATGCCTTTTTGGAGTATAAAGGGTCAACTCTAGAAGAAGGAACACATACATTCCAAGCAATGAAGTGATTCCACTTTGAAAGTTTTGTCTATATTAAGTAGATACATTTTTGTCTCACACTTTGTCCATATGTTTGTTACAAAAGGCAAGGAGGAGGGAGAGATTGAGGTAGATGAAATTTAAAACTATAAGACTATTTTTGAAATTTGTATCTTCAATGGTATAGGAGGGATAGATAGAGGAAGGAAAAAGAAAAGAGAGAGAGAGAGAGAGAGAGAGAGAGAGAGAGAGAGAGAGAGAGAGAGAGAGAGAGAGAGGTGTGAAGACATTTTATACACCCCCCCTCGCTCTCTCTCTATCTCTTTCTTTAAAAGTGGCCCATACCTTTCTATGCATGCAATAGATAGCGGCGGGTAGAGGTACAAAAGTGCTTATAAAGTTCTTTCCTCTAAAACAATGCCCATGCAAGAGAAAGATAAGTGGAAGAAGGGGAAGAGGGGGCAGGGGGTATAAAATGAGAATGAGAGAGAGAGAGAGAGAGAGAGAGAGAGAGAGAGAGAGAGGTAATTACATGTGTGTGTGTGAGGGTATTTTATAGAACTTTTCAATGTCCATTTCGAGAGAGAGAGAGAGAGAGAGAGAGAGAGAGAGGGGGGGGGATAAAGTTTCTACACACACACACACACTTGCACGCATGCATTTATAAGCACTTTTGTACCTCTACCCTCTATCTATTGCATGCATAGAAATGTATGGGCTAGTATAAAAGAGAGAGAGAGAGAGAGAGAGAGAGAGAGAGAGAGAGAGAAGTTGTGCCATATATATCATTATCTAAACTATTATGAAAGTTATTGCAGAGGTTTGAATCCTTACTATGCAGGAAAATATAAACATGTACTGAAATGCCATGACCATGAGACATATGATTCATTGCACATATGCTAAAGACTGAGACATGTATGGGTCACTTAGTTTTTTTTTTTCTTTGGTTGTTTTTCTTGCAGGTGCTCAATATAGTTGTTGGACCACCACTACCTCCTCACACTACTTTTGTTTACTCAGGTAGGTGATGTTTACTCAGGTAGATGGTGTTTATTTCTTACCATTTGTCTCATGCTTTGAGCATGATTCATGGGTGATTGTAAGTGTGATGCATGGGTGTGAGCACGATGCATAAGTGTCATGCATGGGTGTGAGCATGATGCATTAATCAAACCTTTTTTTCCTTTGCTGATGCATAGGTCCTTATGTAGTTGGTCGATTGGATATGATCTAAGGTAGTACACTCTTGCACATGATTGAATTACCATAGAGTAGGCACCATAATAATGTAATGTATAAAGATTGAAGCTTACAATTGTGCTTTTGTAGGGACTAATCCCACACTATTATGCTAGGTTAAACTACATAATTTCATATATTTCATGTGTATACTCAAACTAATGTATCTTCTAACCCAAGATTTATTATTTTGCCATGTGTTAGTCTATTGGCACTAAATATATCTAACACGTTAGGTAGATAACCTTGCATAAGACAAAAAAAACCATATGTGTATGCATTCACATAAAAGGAGAAAGATTTGAATTCTATGGTTTCTAGGGGCATATTGGATTGGCATTCATCCGTTGTCCCATGATTAGAGCATGATGCATGTGTAATTTGTCGGGGGGTTCACCTCATAAAAGTCACTTAGTTTATAAGTAAAGAGGGGTGTTTTTATTGAGGAGAAAATTTTAGTTAAGGGGTTTTTTAAAATACTCCTTGAATGCATGTGATACATAGGGTTTCTAAGTAGTGCACCCCCTGAGTGTAATTTAGTTAAACCATTTTTCCTTTGCTGAGGCATAGATCCTTATGTAGTTGGTTGATTGGGTATTATTTAAGGGAGTCCAATCTCCCACATGATTGAATCACAATGGCACAGGGAAAACAATAATGTGTGTGAATACAAGAACCATGTGAAGTGATCCTCCCCCCTCCCTCCCCCCCCCCCCCTCTCTCTCTCTCTCTCTCTCTCTCTCTCTCTCTCTCTCTCTCTCTCTCTCTCTTGCACGTGCACACATGTGTAAGAAAATACAAGCATTTGTTCAGGGGGAGGGTAGTTCATGTAACATAGACAATTATGATATATGGGATGCTTTATTTTTCTTTCTGGCAAGAACTAGGGCACCACCACATTTGCATGGTTTAAGACAAGCTTGGATTTGTGAATATTTTGGTCTTGAAAAGTGTTCTATGGTAACATTTTAGATAGATAGAGATAGATAGATCAATAGATCGATAGATAGATAGATAGATCGATAGATAGATAGATAGATAGATAGTAAATAGATAGAGAGAGAGAGAGAGAGAGAGAGAGAGAGAGAGAGAGAGAGAGAGAGAGAGAGTAGTGATGGAGTGCTGGACCTTGACGTTATGCATCATCACTGACATTAGGCACTTTGGATTCTAAGTGTCATACATTGACATATGCTTATGGATTTGCATTGGCATACATGCATTTGCCTAGATATTGTCGCAATTTTAAAAAATGCCCTTAGGTAGGTCCCTAGACTCTAAGGTCCAGCAATAAAATTTTGATAGGTGCTCCATACAGCTGAAATTTCACATTTCTGGGGGGAGGTCCCTAGACTCTTTCAATAAGGGAGATGATATTTTTTCTTTTTTTACACAAAGAGAGAGAGAGAGAGAGAGAGAGAGGTTGTGTCAAATATATATTGTCTATTATGAAATTTACTGCAAAGGTTGAATCCTTACGATCCGTGAAAATATAAAAATTTACTACAAAGGTTGAATCCTTATGATGCATTAAAATATAAAAATGTAATGAAATGCTCTGACCACGAGACATATGATCAATTGCACATATGCTTGAAACTAAAACATGTATGGTTGATGTAGCTTTTTCTTTTTTATTTGGTTTCTTTTCTTGCAGGTGCTTGATTCAGTTGTTCGACCACCACTACCTCGTTTGTACTACTTTTTTTTACTCAGGTAGGTGATGTTTATTTCTTAGCATTTGCCCTTGCTTTCTACTTTTTGGATCTTTGCTTCTTTGGGGCACATTGTTGAGCATGATGCATGGGTAATTCTAAGTGGCATGCAACGGTATGAGCAAGATGCATTAGTTAAACCATTTTCTAGGCATAGATCCTTATGTAGTTGGTTGATTTCATAACATCTAAGGGAGTCCAATCTTCCACGTGATTGAATTATAGTAGAACATGCACCATAATAATGTAGTGTATAAAGATTGAAGCTTAGAATTATGCTTTCATATAAAATAGTCCCACAGTAGTGCTCTAGGCTAAAACATATGATTTCATACATTTCATGTGTAAATACTCAAACTAATGTATCTCATAACCAAATATTTATTATGTTTCCATGTAGAAGTCCATTGGCACTGAAGATATAGAGAATGTTAGGTAGATAACATTGCATAAAACAAGCAAAATCATATGTGTATGCATATAGCTTATGCAATTGTTATACAGTTGTATTTGCATATATTCATTTATATAGACATCATTTCTTGACATGGTTAACTTTGAGTCTTACATGACCTTGCATAAGACATGCATAACCATGTAAGAAAGTTGAGGGGTAGTTTTATGAAAGCTTAGAGGTGCAATGGAGAGAGTAATGGCTTTACACAAGCTAGGCCATGGTTTTTACTTTTTGAATTCTCTGCTTCCTTGGGGCACATTGGATTGACATTCATTAGTTGTCCCATTGTCAGAGCCTGATGCATGTGCAAATTAGTTAAATCATTTTTCCTTTGTTAAGGCATAGATCCTTATGTAGTTGGTTGATTCGATACCATGTAAGGGAGCTCAATCTTCCACATGATTGGATCATAATAAAGCAGGGACAAAAAGTAGGGACAACAATAATGTGGCCTAGGAAGATTGGAGCTTAGAATTGTGTCTTCCTAAGGAATAACCCCCCACTATTGGGTTAGGTGAAACCATATGATTTCATAAATTTATGTGTTTACTCAAACTAATGTATCTTATATAACCAATCTTTATTATATTGCAATGCAGTTGTCCATTGCCACTGAAGATATCAAACACATTAGGTAGATAACCTTGCATAAGACAACCTTTACCATATGTGTACGCACGTGTAATGTGATAAATCATGCATTGACATAAATGCTTATGCAATTGTTATACATTTACATTTGCATATATTTACTTTTATAGATGTCATTTCTTGAGACGGCCAACCTTGTGTTTTAGATAACCTTTTTTTTTTTTTTTTTTTTTTATTTGAGGGGATGAATGAGAGAGAGAGATAGAAAATAGTCATTTGTTTCTTCACTGGTATAGGAGGGATATATATATATATATATATATATATATATATAGAGAGAGAGAGAGAGAGAGAGAGATTATATTTTGGACTTCAATGTTTTCTATTTGAGGGAATGACTGAGGGAGAGAGATAGAGATTGCATTTCAAATTGCTATGTTTTAGAAGTATTTGAGAAGGAAGGAAGAAAAAGAGATCCTAACTAATCAAAGAGTTTTGGGTAGGATAGAGAGAGAGAGAGAGAGAGAGAGAGAGAGATTATCTTGATAATGTTTTGTTTGTTTGTGTGAGGGGCTAGCAAGAAACAGCACGAAAAGAGCATATCTTAAACTAAGTATTTCAATATAATTTATTGTTTGTTTGTGGGAGGGGTATCTAGAAAGAGAGAAAGAGAGAGAGAAGTATTCTATGTATTTTAAAATAAGTTTTTGTTTGTTTGTGTGAGAGGTTGAGTTAAAGGAGAGAGCGAGAGAGAGAGAGAGAGAGAGAGAGAGAGAGAGAGAGAGAAGAGAAGATAGAAAACTTGAGGGTCTATGGAAGAAGAAAGAGGTAGAAAGAGCTACTTTTAATCATATAGTACAGGAGCAGAAACTATGGAAGTAGAAAATGATAGATACTAAAGTAGTTTACTATCTATTGTATTGAAGAATGTTAAGGATGAGCATGGAGAATGGATTCCTCAGCTCTACAGAAAATATTATTGGATCACAATGCAACTCACTAATCGTGGGTTCTATAAAGTGGGTCAGAAGGATGCAGTGGACATCTCCAAACATTGGAAGGCCCTAAGGATCTTAGATTTTGAAATTTCTCCTAGTAGTAACATAATGACGCTGGCATATATTCAGCATGTCTTTACCCATGTAGACATATATGTGTGTCCAAATGCAAGACTTCCATATTGTAGGCCCAATTGTAAGTTTTTCAAAGTGTACTAGTACTTCATTTGCATTTTAGAGTATTTGCATTTATTTGAGGACATTGATACAGCTATATTATGCCTTGTATTTGTTTTATAGACTTATGCCATCTACTTACAAAGAGTGGGAACCTGTAGCATGCGTAACTAGGGTACTAGTACTTCATTTGCATTTTAGACTATTTGTATTTTTGGAACGCCATTTACTATTCCCAAGGGTTTAGCCCATGAATCATCGGCAAGGCGTATGTTGAGAAATTAGCCTTTTGCATTGGTGGGAGACCCCATTCTTCATAGAGCTCCTTTGATAGGACATTTACACCTGCTCCACCATCCACTATGGCTTGGACTTCATTATATGCCTTGTGGATTAAAGGCACAGTAATGTTGCGTAGGTCATCTCTCTCACCCATCCGCATAGGGATATCTTCAATGCCGTTCATAGGTGGAGGGGGCTTTGTGAGTTCAATCCATCCTTTGAAACTCTCCTAGAGATTGGGACAATTCCGTAAGAGGATTCCGATGGGAATTGACACAGGACAACTCAGGATGCTAGAGAGTGCGGCTCCTTCAAGTTGACGTGGCCGTACATTATGTTGTGGAGTCTGTTGTTGGAATAGAGGCTAGACTACAGTATCATTATTTTGTGGGGCCAAGTCATGGATTGGGTCTTGAGCTTGCTTCTCAACCTCAAATTGAGCTTGTTCATTTTGTACCCATTGTTGAAGTGCCTGAAAATGAGCCTTCCCCACCTCTACATTTGGGTATGCAGCTTCTTTTATTTGAGGCTCGGGAGTTGATGCAGATGAGCTCGACTGCTCACTGCTTGGCAGAGGTGGAGGCACTTGTGCTTTCTTTTTCAAAAGTCGCTTTGGTTGGATTGGAATGTTAGGGTCCTTGGTGGCCTCTTTCTATTGGCATGTAATTACATTTACAGATTGTGATTTTACACTTGCTGGACCCAGACTTTGATGGTCCACCCAATGATGTTGATGGGGACGTCAGGCTTAATTTTTGTTTGTTCTGGGACCTTATTTTTCATGGGACAATCCATACAGGCATGTCCTATGCCACAATCTCTGCAGAGTGGTTGGAAAGTAGTTGGGCTACCACAATGAGGGCACTTTGCAATCTGGTGATTTTCTCCACAACCATAGCACTTGATTGGTGCGCGATATGTGTTGGGGCATACTTGATTTGCATAAACTGGTATTAAACCCTCTGCACCTTCTACATAGTACACTGGGTACTCTATTTCATACTCAAATGGCGAGTCTACTTCATCGGCTTGTAATTGATGTATTGGAACTGCCTGAGGAGCTGGATTTGGTGCTCTTGGATATGGTCATGGACTCGGATTCCTGAGAAGTTGTGGGATGTGTCCGAACGAGAATAGAATTTAGCCTCAGAGTTGGGGGCACTTGTGCAAGTGTTGATTGCCTGTATACTAGCATGGGTGTCGCTTGGTATTATTGAGGTCAAGGCAAGTTGTTGCACACATTGAAGATGCAACTATTCTCATCATGGCCGCCGACGACGCAGATATCGCACCACAACCTTGGCGGTGGATTTGCTTGTGCAGTAATCCTGGCTCTTAGGACCGGGCACTCATTTGATGTATGATTGGCCATGCAATGTGGATACCATACATTTTCTCACTGTGGATATGTTTGAATTGGCAGTTGAGACAAGTGAAGTTTTTGTTCCATGGCCTACATCATGTCTTCTTTCAGCTTCAGGGTCATGGACTCTAGGCGATCTTCATTTGATGTTTCGCCCTTTTTTGAGCTCTTATCTCATGTACTAGATCTGCCATCATCACTGCTAGTGTCTGAGTCGGTCATGCCATCCTCGAGGTCAATGACTGCTGCATGAGCAACACTGAATGTTTCATAGCTGCTTATCTTTTTCATATCCTTTCGGATTTTCTTTCTTAGACCTGCTATGAACCATGCCTGAGGTACTTTGCATCTGGGTGTGGGTCACATTTGGCGATTAATCTTTTCATCTTACACAGGTACGTGCATACATCTTCTCGGCGACCTTGTTCGAGAGCTTGCTTAGTTGGAGAGCAGGATCATCTTGTAGCCTCTCCGTTTGAAAGCGTCTTTTAAATTCCATCTGAAGTAGGTCCCATGTGGCATGCTCTTCCACTAAAAGGTCTAGGGACCATTTGGACGCTTCATCAGTTAAGGCCATGGGAAACCAAGCTACCTTGGTTTCATGGGATTGATTGCCACCTGGCATGCGGCATCAAAATGCTGGAGGAATCAGTTTGGATTGCCTCGACCATTATATTTTGGAAGTTCCAGTTTTCCCAAGGGGCGTCGGCCTTGATTGTTGTTATTTCCTTGATTAAAGAAATTGTCAGCCATTGCATCGAGGTCGATATCCCCATCAATGTCATGATGGCATCCAACCATGTTGGGGCGTGGAGGAGTTAAAGGGAGTGGTTTAATCTCAGGGGGGGATTCGAGGTAGAGGATTGGCGAGGGCGGTGGTTGTAGCGGAGTTATATGTAGATGTGGCGAGCGTTGGAGTCGAAGGCATTGGTCGAAACGTAGCTGCATGCAGATTGGGTGAGATTTCCCAAGGGTTTTTTTGCCACAAGTGCGGGTGTGGATGTAGTGTTGTTGGGAGGGTTAGAAGTGGTGTTA